>NC_054702.1:50889552-51109552 GCF_016097555.1 Gigantopelta aegis
ATCTCCATCTGCTGGGAAACTGCTGAGTTACCTGGTGGAGGAGGGCAGTCACGTGTTTGCTGGAGACGTGTATGCTGAGATCGAAGTCATGAAGATGGTCATGGAGCTACAGGTGTCAGAATGTGGATGGTAAAAAGATTTCAATACATTGGGTTGAATTTACAAAGCCTGTTATAGACGTACACGCATGTAACTACATACATTTACTATGCTTAAACACTTGCATTTAAGAAAAACAGGCTTTGTAAATTCGGCCTATTTTGTTTATAACATGACAGTGGTAAAACATTTCAACAGATTTTGTCTATAGCATCTCAACAGAATGGTAAAACATTTAAATACATTTTGTCTGTAACATCACAACAATGGTAAAAACATTTAATCACATTTTGTCTGACATGACAGAATGGTAAAAACATTTTAACACATTTTGTCTATAACATCACGATAGAATGGTAAAAACACATTTTGTCTATAACATAACAGAATGGTAAAAACATTTAAACACGTTTTGTGTATAACATCACAACATAATGGTAAAGACATTCATAACATTTTATGTATGTATCACAACAGAATAGTAAAAACGTTTAAACACATTTTGTCTGTCACATGACAGAATGGTAAAAAGATTAAAACACATTTTATCAATAACATCACGACAATGTATTAGAATTGAGAAAGAAAATAAGATATTAATTTAATAATTTGGCTTGTAGAAATATCTGATATATTCCGTCAGTGCTTATGATGCCTGCAACAGTTACTTTTTGCAATAAAATGTTTGGAATATATTACATATTAAATATGATTACATATTGTGTTTTATGGGGCAATTATTTTAGCTACTTTGAATAACTCCCAACTTTGAAACATTAAAAACCACTGTAATATAAATTTTTGTGTGTAATAATATGGCTGTTGTAGACATAAATTTAATTATATCTAATTGCACAATTAATTCAAAATTTTTATGGAATATTTATTTTCTAGTTAACATCTTTTTATATTCATAATATAAACACATTCCAGTAATTATATTTGACTGTTTTTGTTCAGTATTCACTTTGTGAAGCGACCTGGTGCTGTGCTGGATCCTGGGAGCATTGTGTCGCGTCTTCATCTTGATGATCCTAGTAGAGTGCAGCAGGTTAGAGTTCAAGTAGAGAGGAACATAATGTATTCTCATATTTGTTTTCATTTATTGATGAAGGGCTGGGATGTAGCCCAGTAGTAAAGCACTCACCTGATGTGCGGTCAGTCTAGGATCGATCCCCTTTGGGGCTATTTCTTGTTCCAGCTAGTGCACTATGACTGGTATATCACAAGCCATGGTATGTGCTACCGTGTTGTGGGATGGTGCATAGAAAAGATCCCTTGTTACTAATGGAAACATGTAAGGGGTTTCCTTTCTAAGACAATGTAAAAATTACCAAACGTTTGACGACCAATAGCCGATGATTAATAAATCAATCTACTCTAGTTAAACAAAACAAACTTTAACTTTTTTTTATTCACGAAGAAAGTTTTTTTTTAACATTATGTGAACACCTTGTGATTATGCACAATTTTTATTAATAAATTTGAATATGTTCACAATCAATATGTAATTATGTTCCACTGCCTTGATTCGACAAACAAGACTGCTGCCATGTTTTAATACCATTTTATAGTGAACAGTGATGAACGACAGCTTTAAGGCATCAATGACAAATTACCCATTTTTATGTGACCTAAATTAGCGACTGTGTCTAAATGATATCAAAGAATAGTCTAGATAATCTGTTATAGACGTGTCAAATACTAAAACATTTTAAAATATATTTTTTAAATTTCATTTGTTTATTTTTCAGGCAATGCCATTTGAAGGCAGTCTGCCCAGCTTGATGAACCCGCCGACACATGGCATGAAATTGCACCAAGTGTTCCAGAGAACTCTAGCTCAGCTGCAGAATGTAATGGCTGGCTACATCTTGCCAGAACCTTATTTCAAAGACCGACTGAAAAACAATGTTTCCGTTCTCATGAAGTGTCTGAAAGATCCATCCCTTCCTCTGCTTGAATTGCAGGTACTTAACAATAGGTGTTTTTATTTTTCTCATAAATGTTTTGTGCTTTTATCAGCTCCAAATCAGTCTCCACTGAATGGATTTGAAATGCGGATCCTATGTTTGGGAGTCCAGCATTGTACTAACTGAACTAATGTAGAAATTCCCCCTTGGTCCTTCCAGGGATACATTATACCAAGCATGCTGAAAACAGTTCATTCCTTTGCACCTAAACTGCATTAATTTATAATATACACAAGGAAAAAAGTTAGCACCCCCACGAAATTTCTGACACACAAATGAATTTTTGTTTTTTTAGCATGCAATTACTGACGTAATGAAGTCATGGCAATGTATGTGAAAGGCAAGGACAACATTCTGACAATAGGAAAACACCAACAATTGTCAGCTGTGGTGAATTTTTAATCACAATATGGTCGCAACCTCACCAGTCGTGTTTTCACCCCAAAACATACCCGTTATAAGTATGGATCTACAGAGTCCATACGACATTTGCAGATTGTCAATTCTGGGTAAAAAGTTACGTTCGGTTACCTAGATGACACTGACAGTCCAAACGTTCAGTACTTTGTGTACCCTCCACGTGCTCGGATGACCGCCTCAAGCCTGCTCCTTACCATCCCAGTCAAGTGTCGGATCTTCTGACGAGGCAGCAACAGCCACTCCCGATGCAAAGCAGCTTCCAATTCTCTCAGATTCTGTACAGGGGGATCTAGTTTCTGTATTCGACGGCCAAGAATGTCCCAAATGTGCTCCAGGGGATTCAAATCGGGGCTCATGGCGGGCCAAGGCAAAGTCGTCACAGCATTGTTCTGGAGATGTGCCATCACAGCCCGGGAACGATGAGGCCTGGCGTTGTCATCCATGTACTGAGGCCTTGTAGCGAGTGGGTGGTTGTCGAAATGTGGCACGACAACTGGTTCCAGGACCTGACGGATGTACTGGTCACCTGTCAAATTGCCCTGAACGGTGACCAGGTCCAGCTTGCAGTCATGGGAGATGCACCCCCAAATCATTACCGAGCCTCCTCCGTATGGGACAGTTGGTTGGATGTTCTTGGGTGCATAAGCCATCTTTTTCCGCCTCCAAACCCTCATTCGCCCATCCGTGACGTGAAGCAGGAACTGGCTTTCGTCAGACCAATGAATCCTTCTCCATGTTCTCAAGATTCCACGCTCGCCGTGCTAGAAACCATGCCAAATGTAAGCGTTTGTGTCGTTCTGACAGTAAGGGACGCTTGATGACTCGTCTGGATGCCAATCCCAACAGTTTGAGGCGGTTCTTCACCGTTCTTGTAGAGAGCTGGCGATTGGGCAGCCACTCACGTTTCAGCGCTGTGCTTGTTGCAAACGGTAGACGCCGTACCAGCCGCCCCAGTGCTACGTCTTCACGGTTTGATGTTACATGAGGTCTACCTGACCATGGCAAATCCTTCACAAAGTTGGTTACGGCATGTTTCCTAACGAGTGCTAATTACTGTGTAGTGGTACCCCAGCTGACGGCCGATGGCTTTGAACATCATTCCTGCGTTACGCATGCCGATTATTTGTGATCTTTGATCCACTGATATTCTCCTTTGATTCATCTTCACTGATAATGATCGAACAGTGCAAGACGGCCACGTTAAATACCCAGTTTGGACACGCACCCATACTGCACTTTGGAAAAGTTATGGGTGGCATGTTGCACGTGCATGCGACGATGAGATGTGACACCATCGTCATGCTTGCACGATCTCATCCTTTTTATGGAACGCCATGCCTGTCAGAATCGTCATTGCAATTTCAGTTGCAATGCATGCCAATATTATATAAGTAATCATATCTGGGGGTGCTTAAACCTTTTTCTTTGTGTATATTAAGAGATACATATTTACTGACCATCTGGGCACAGTTTGTGTTTCCAAAATGTTAGGACATCTAATTTAAAAAGGGATTAGACACATTAATGAATCTGCTAAAATGGATTTTGTTTTAATCGTGGTCTAAGCATGTAAAATACAATTCATACTTTAAAGATTATTCTGTATTGAATATTTTTTTTTTTCTTTTTTTTCAGGAACTAATTGCTGTGATATCTGGTCGAATCCCGGTGAAAGTGGAGCGAGCTATTCGCAAGCTTATGGCATCCTATGCTAGCAATATTACTTCAGTCCTGTGCCAATTTCCTAGTCAACAGGTAATCCATTAAACTCAGCCTAACTTTACTGCCATAAAGCACTAAATAGCCAGTATTTAAGCTGTCATTTATCAATTTGCCAAATACAACTTTGACTATATTTTGTTCTTTTTTGTTCGGCTAAGAAAAAATGTCATTCATTCATTCGTTCACTGACTCACTCGTTCATTATTATAATAATTGTGTTCCAGATTTTCTTCTATTTTAAATAGTATTATAAAAAACTTGATTTGGTCTGTGGCTAAATATTTGGCATATTATTTTGAGATATTTTTCTTTTTTCCTTCCTAACACAACCATTGATATACTAGGTATATAATGTTATATAGAATACTATTATAAGAGTTTTCGCTAGATATAATTTTTACGAAACAAGTGAACTGTTCATGGTATCAAAGATTAGTAAATTTATTAATTAAGTTTTTAAAAATGATATCTAGAGTATGGTATTTTACCCACCTTTTAATGTAAAATCTGGCAAGATATAGGAATGCACAAAGGTAAAACAAGGGTAGATGACATTGCTTACTGAAATAACGTCATTATGAACTAATATGCAACTGGTAGTGCATACAAAATTTGTTCCACACACCCAAACATTCACCAGGTGGGTAACAAGTTGTCATGTTACAACAGTGTGCAGGCATATGACAACAATGCAGCAGGCCTCATGTGTTGCTGGGCTGTTTTGTTTCAGATTGCCAATGTGATAGACAGCCACGCTGCGACCCTGACGAAGAGGACAGAGCGCGACGTGTTCTTCATGACCACCCAGGGCATCGTGCAGCTCGTTCAGAGGTACCGCAGCGGAATCCGCGGTCACATGAAGTCCATCGTACAAGACATCCTCCGCCAGTACATACACATAGAACTTCAGTTCCAACAAGGTTACACTTCGTTTCTCTTTTATTCGTAATCATTATACAACTACAATTATTATATTATATATATATATATATATATATTTGTTTGCTCTTGTTTATCAAAGGAAAGGAATATTTGTTTAACAGCCCCTCAGCATTATTATGTAAAACATAGCTATCTGGCTAGAGATTTTCGAAACTATCTTAGGGCTACGATATTGTAAAACCATAATAAGCTATGACGTCACAACGCTTGCCATACCCTATGATAGTATTATGATATAATGCCAAGATAACTTCGAAAATCTGAGCCAAGGTGTAATTTGAAATGTTTATGTGTGTATTAATACTAATTTACAAAATGATTTTATTTTATAATTTCCAATGCCAGGGAACTAAGACAAGTATGTGCGTCGGTTATGTGATAATAATTTTAAAAATTTACTTTACTTTCAAATTTCTGTTGCCAGGAAACTACGACAAATGTGTATGTCAGTTACGTGAGAAGAACAAAGATGACATGATGACTGTGGTAGCGACAATATTCTCCAACCTGGCTGTCCAGCAGAAAAACACTCTGGTTATCATGCTCATTGTAAGCTGCTTTTTGTACCCGGTGATGTGTCATTTAACGTTCATGGTCCTCCTGAATAATACCTTTTGTTGAACCATCCTGTTTCTAGCTAAGAATATTCACTTCTGTGCACATGGTGTGATGTTGGTTGGCCTAATTTTTGTAGAAGCTCAAGTCTGTTTTTGATGTGACCGTTCAACTTTTACTTGCTTGTTATGTTTGTTCTGTTCATCTTCACCATGGTGAAAATAAAGGTGAACTGAAGATTACTCTCCTGAAATAGTGGTAGGCGAGCAGTCACATTAAGTTTCAAATAAAATGTAGCAAACATTTGATTGCACGGCAGTCATTCTAAACACGATGTAATATTGTGTCTGAATAAAGAATGTATTGTTTGTTATTGAGTGTATTATTAGTCCCTGACCAGTCCAACCAGAGGGGACTATAGTTTTATCTCTGTCCTTCTGTCCATCCGTCCATCCATCTGTCTGTCCCACATGTTTTCCGAATGTTTTTTTCAGAAGTATTGAAATATTGAGCTGAAATTTTGTGTATAGCTTCATCATGCACTGTTAAGATCAAGTTTGATTTTCATAACGATATACCCATTTTTGACGGAGTTATATCCCTTGAACTTAGGAGATGTGAAAATTTGTTTTCCAGACCTTTTTTTCCAGAAGACCTTTAGATATTGAGCTGAAATATTGTGTATGGGTTGATCACATACTGTTAGAGATCAAATTTGACTTTCATGGCGATTTACCCAACTTAAGAGATGGGAAAATTTGTTTTCCGGATTTTTGCAATGCCTGGAGATATCGAGATGAAATTTTGTATATAGCTTTATCATTTGTATATAGATTTACAAATCAAGTTTAAGATTCATGGTGATTTACCCACTTTTCAGAGTTATGACCCTTGAATTTTGGAGATACAAAAAATTGTTGGGCCTGGTAGGGGACATGTATCAATTACTTTAGCAGTACTCTCAAAATGCTTGTTGTAAATAGTATGAGTGTCGTCTAATTGTATTCTGAATATGAAAACTGTCCATTTTAGTGTCTGATGACCAAAGTACTGTGTTTACAATGCACATGGTTTCTTAAATCGGATTCCACAGACATTTAATTTAATTATTTTGGAGTTTACTCATAACATTAAACTTACATGTTGTTTCTAACTGGTGTAGACACTGCAAGAAGAAATCCGATACTGGTTTTCGATCTTGGCATTGGGATTTCTTCTTTTAAGTAATAAGGAAACTCGAAAAGGATCAAACTAAGAGTCTGCAGAGTCAAATTTATGAAAATGTGTTTGTTTTATCAGGCCCGTATTTAAGGGGTGGGGGGTTGGGGGGCAAAAGCTGAGGTCCACTTTTTTCTTTTCTTTTTTAATATAGCACTAATACTTGACTTTTGCAACTCTCCCATAAAACAGTAATTTGCTTGTCAACGTCATTTAGCATTCCACTTAACAAAGCTGTAGTGTACATAATTCAGAATTTCTAACTAATCTGGCAAACTCAAAACAAAGAAACCTACATGAAGCCAAATTGTTTCATTGTAGTTTCTGCTATATTGATGACCTCGTAGACTTCGATAATATTGCATGACAATGCCAGCAGTTCATCTTACATTGATTTATCAACCAAAGTTATAAATGAAAGGTTAACAACAGAAAGGAATCCTGTTCAGGCCTTGATCTTTATATAGAGATTCAAATCGACACTGGCTTCCAGATATATCATGCCATATTCTTCAGTCATTTTGGCATAGAAGTTGCTTTATAATGTTGATTATTTCCTAGTACTTTCAAAACATTTTATGGCCAACATGTGGATGCAGTTTTGATGATATGACGCATCGGTAACAAAAATGACATGGGATGCAATACCTTGTGCAATACCTTTTACTGAAAATGTTTAAGGACTACAACACCTGTACTCTTAATAGGGGATGCATATGTTGGCAGTGGTTCATGATGGTGCAATTTTTGAGAAAGTAATCTGTTTAGTTTTTTCATAAATATGTTCATTATTAAAGGAACTGATCATACATGTAGTTCTGAGGCATAGGCGAACGGGATCCCATTTTTTGTAGAGGGGCAGGCTGGTTACTTCCTGAATTAAACGAAAATGCCTGAATCTGGATAACAATATTTGTTCATATTACTATTACTACCAAACAGCTATATAGGGTTGCAAAGGAATAGCTGCACATTTGTACATGGATGACAACTAATTTTTCAGGTGGAATGGAAATAAATGGTAAAAAGGTCTCATGTTAGTGCATTTTGCCCAAATATCTCCATAATTTTCCCAAAATTTGAGGCTTTTCTCCAGCACTAGCGGCCCCCACCACCCCCTATCTCGTACACTTATGCATGTACCCGTAACTCCTGTTGTGTGCTGGAATTTCATTATTTTAAAAACAAAATAAATAAATAACTGTAATAACAAAAATACAATGTACAAAATAGTCGAAAATCATTGTTTTAAAATATCCATTTGTAAGTTCCAGATGCCAGGAAAATGCGTTTTAGGCTTTCAGAGATTTCAAATTTTCCTGGGAGCATGCCCCTGGACGCCCCCATTCAAAACTCAGGTTCTTCAGTGGTCTGACCCAGGATAGAATACTAATGGGCACTTTGGAATATTACTTCTAATCGGGGAGTGGGATTTTAATATTAATAAATTATCTTTGAAAAGCACAAGCCAAGGAATAAAAATTTTAATTAAAAATTAATGTTCCTAAATTATTTAATTAATTAATCTGAATTAATTTAGGTGCTATTTTGTATCGGGCGTTCCACAATGAAAAAAGAACATTAAATAATTATATGACCAAAATGTATTTTAGTCCTAAGTAGGTGAAGGAGGAAGGTTGGGCATAAGCCTCACCGGATTATTTAGTGGGTAAAAGGCCCCAGCAAATGCCTAGTCGAATCCTCCCACTCGAAATGCTGGCTACGGGCCTGTTTATTCAATGTGCTTGACAACTGTTTGGTTGCTGAAAATTGAAGTTTATTATGTTGAGTGAACTCAAGCCATATTTTCACATATAAATTAGAGAGCTATATTTAAAAGTGCAAAATATATAATGTTAATGATTGTATATGTAGGACCATCTGTGTGGAAAAGAGCCTGGTGTGACGGAAGAATTGGCCAGTGTCCTCAATGATTTCACACTGTTGAACAAAAAGGATAATGCAAAAGTTGCTTTGCGGGCAAGACAGGTAATTTTTTGTTTAAATAATAATAATGAAAATTATGATGAATGTTTTGTATTATACATCTTTAATTTAATTATTTTCAAAGAAATTGGCCAATATTTCCCGAAATTATAAAATAAAAAATAACATTTGACCACGCATTTATTACAAAATTTCAATGAAAATCTAGCATTTAATTTATCATGACCTTTGATTCTTTTTTTATTTTAACACCGACTAATAATAATTAAAATAATATATTTTTAATTGTTGATTTTGTTGTAAGTTAATAATATATTTATGATACATATTCAATTTTATAATATCAGGTGTTGATAGCAGCTCACCAACCACCTTATGAACTGCGACACAATCAAATGGAATCCATTTTTTTGTCGGCAATTGACATGTATGGGCATGACTTCTGTCCAGAAAACTTGCAGGTATGATCTTTCTCATAACTTGAATAAAACATTTAAAACGATGAGTGAAAAATGAAACGAAGCGAAAGTTACTAAATAGATTTACAATCAAAATCTCTTTTCAGTTATGATCAAGCTTTAATAGTAATGTGTAGTTTGTTCAACCTCTAAGCTACATTTACTCAAACAATATATATATATAGAGGATTCATTACGTTATTTTTAATAAGGACTTCTATTTATTCTATAACAAATCTAAAATAATATTTTAATTCAATATTGAGTAAATAACATTTCTAAAGCTTCATTGGTAATGTAAATGCCATCACGAATGTAGATGACAGCAATGCTCAGGTATACAGTTCTTGTTGGCTTATAAACAAATGACCCATTGACAGCAATAGGTATATTAAACAGTTTTATACTTGAAAGTATCAAATGATTTGATGACATGGTAAATCAGGATAAAATATTTAGTGATTATAATTGTTACTACATGTATTATCATTATTAAATTTTTTTTATTTCAGAAACTGATCAATTCTGAGACAGCTATATATGATGTGCTACAGGAGTTCTTTTACCATCCCAATTCCTTAGTGAAGACTGCTGCATTAGAGGTTTGAAATTAATATATTATATATACTCATACATTAACCTTGGAACCTTGGCCATTCATCAGGGTTCTTACATCCATTGAAAAGTCATTGAATTTTAAGATGGAATTTGCATAGTGCTTTTCTTTTGTAAATATAGTTTTATGTTTATTAACAAGTACTAAAATTATAAAATATTTACAATGTAATAAAGATGTAACAATAAAATAGAATAGAGAGGTTTTGCAAACATGCCATTAACTGTTGAGTAAAGAGGTAAGTCACCACTTTGAGTGTAGTTGGTGATGTCACAGCAGTTTGCTTACCAACTTTTACAACTGAAAGGCCTGCCACACATAGTAAATTTTGTGGCTAATATATATAATAATAAATAAATAAATAAATATCACTTCTGAGAATGCTGCGATGTGAAAGTCACTGAATGTGCTGATCAGCAAAACTAGCTATTAGCCTGGATCTATGAGAAGCTTGTTTTTTTTTTTTTTAAGTGCATGTATTTAAGCATTATAAATTATAATACAATTATGAAGGATGCTTGTAACACATAAATAGGCTTTGTAAATTCGGCCCCTTATGATCAGCTATTTGTATTTGTAACAGTAGTGGAATGGTTACAAAACCTCGCTATAATTTAAGAATTGACTGTAACATAACATTACTTTGAATTATGATAATTAATTTTTTTTGTAATTTTGAAGATTGAGATTTGTTTGGTTTAAGTCAATCCACTTAACAGTGGTATTATCTTGTAAAGATATTGTGCTTCTTTCAAATGCTGAATTAGATCTTACCCATTTGTACACTTTGTTGTTGCAGGTGTATGTGCGTCGAGCATACATTGCCTACGAGTTGCACTGCCTGCAGCATTTTGTCTCTGAGAGTAACCTCTGTGTTGTAGAGTTCCGTTTCCTCTTGCCACGATCACATCCAAACAGGTAATTTATACATAAAAATATATCTTGCTCATTGTATATTAAATGGAACTGACTTTTACATACACAGTATCTATTCTAACTGTAAGCTTTAACTTGATCGAAAAGTATGTATTAGTATGAAGTTGCGAACATTATTTGTTGCACTTATTATAGCTGCATAAAAATTACTTAAAAGTCAGTGAGATCCTTTTGCACAATGGGATCAAATTAAAGATGCAGATTTGTGCAGTCATTACTGGTACTTTTTTTTTCACTACTGAGTAATTGTGTTTTGTTTAAGAAAATATTACCAAAGTAAGGTTATTAAAGTATAACATGGTAAATATTTTAGGTCATTGTTTTTGTTTTTTATTTATAATTCAGATTAATGGTGACACGGTTTGACCATGGCCTGCGTAATTTGTCCATCGTGGATGAAGATTTTGCTCGGGCAGATCAGTTTGAGGAATCGCCACTCTGCCAGCGAATGGGTGTAATGGCTGCCTTTTCCTCATTTCAAGTCTGTCAGGCGTAAGTTAAACAGCTGCAAATTATGTGAAAGAGACATGGGTTTGAACCTGAATCACGCTCTTTGGCTTTAAAGTAATAAAACTATTGTTGACTCAACTTTTGGTTTTCCAATTCCAACCAGTGCTTTATCACTAAGGCATGATGTATAAAGTGTACAGCAGATAGCATTCCGCCGAGTCATTCTCTAGATGTGTGTCACAAATATCAACTTAATAGTCCATGATTCAAAAACATTCTAGGATGTCCTTCTTCATTTACTTCCCCATTCAAAATACTTAGAACAATATTAGTGTTAGGCACAGCGGGGGTGGTACAATGTTTAGAATAGCTCAGTGGTTAAGCACCTGCTTGATGCAGGTCGGTCTAGGATTGATCCCCGTTGCTGGGCCCACAATGGACTATTTCTCGTTCCAGTCAGTGCACCACAACTGTGTATATCAAAGGCTGTGGTATGTGCTATCCTGTCTGGGATGGTGTATATAAAAGATCCCTTGCTACTAATGAAAGGTTTTCTCTAAAACTATATGTAAAAATTACCAAATGTTTGACATCCAATAGCTGATGATAAATAAATCAATGTGCTCTAGTGGTGGTGTTAAAACAAAAACAAACTTCTTTTTTTTTTACTTGATATAGAAATAGCACATTAGTAATGTACATTGTGCTATGCCAAAATTGTCTTTGTTGCCTTAAGGAATATTTTGTATGAGAATGCCATATTTCTAAAGACATAAACATTTTGTATTTTGCCTTGATTTTAGAGGACATATTTTGCAGAGCGATGTCAGTATTGTTGATTAATCTACATGTACTGATTTGTTTTACAACATTTCACATGCTGAGGAATAAAAGCAAAGTCAAAAACATATACTAGCAGATTATGACTTTTGACGTAAAGTACATAACATCATAATGCATAGATCGTTCATTTGACATCTAGGTCATTGTATAATGTAGTTGAAATAACTGGAAAAAAAACCTTTTCTCTTTCATATTTTATACTTATAAAATAGTAACTAGTTAATAACTAGTTTCTCTCTCTCTCTCTCTCTCTCTCTCTCTCTCTCTCTCTCTCTCTCTCTCTCTCTCTCTCTCTCTCTCTCTCTCTCTCTCTCTCTGTGTCTCTGTCTCTTTCTGTGTCTCTGTGTCTCTCTCTCTCTCAGCCGAAAATTAACGAATGATTTTTTTTGTTTTAAATGTAACATTTAGCCATAGCCTACAGCCGAAGACTTGACATCAAAAAAGAATGGTAGAAAACATTTTTTTTTTTTTTTTTTTGGTACACATTTTTAACAAATGATTAATAACATAATTCGATATTTGGTTCAAAATGCAAGCTGTAGATGTGAGAGATAGAGGTGGCCAAGATGTTTCTTGATAACTAATGTGTGTCAACTACTGTAAAAATATAAACTGTATTATAAAATTTAAGATGGATAAAAATATTGTGAAACCACCAAACTAAAATCAACTAAAAACCCTTAAACATGATCTAAACTAATAATTAGAAAAGGATTAATATTTTTACTCAGATGCCAGGAAATCGGCTTTCAGGCCATTATATTTTTATAATTTTCCGGGGGAGCATTCCCCCTGTACCCTTGACTGCCTTACATTATTATTTATAACCTGCTAAACAGTATGTCATTTAAACAATGTTCTAAATAAGCCTCTGTAATTTTCAGGATTTTTTGGGATGGGGCATTCTCATCTACGATATATATTATTATATTACATGTATATATTTGACTTTATAATTTGTAGATGATTGTAAATTAATACATTTCTGTCTGTCATAAAAGATACTCATTGTTTGATGATTGTAAATTAATACATTTCTGTCTGTCATAAAAGATACTCATTGTTTGCTTTGGCAGTAATTTTGATGACCTGGTTGAACGATTCTCGCTGGACACACCTCCACAAAGTCCTCTGCTATCAGACGACGAAAGTTTAGTGGACGAAGAGTGTACATCACTGAAGGTACAAGCTTCTCTGCTGGCAATTTGTCTTTTTTTGTCTGTCTGTCTGTATGTCTGTCTCCTCTCTTACTTTCTGCCTCCCCCCTCTCTCTCTCTCTGTCTCTCTCTCTCTCTCTCTCTCTCTCTCTCTCTCTCTCTCTCTCTCTCTCTCTCTCTCTCTCTCTCTCTCTCTCTCTCTCTCTCTCTCTCTCTCTCTTTTCTCACTCTCGCTGTCTCTCTGTTTCTATTTGTCTCTCTCTCCCGCTCCTTTCTCTGGTGTCTTAATTTGCCTTCATCACCTGACAGTGTTCCCGAGTTACATTACTGTTTAATGCATTTTTAATTCTTTGCAGAGCTTGTCTGATGTTGATGACCCAATCCATATCATCAATATTGCCCTCAAGTATGATACGTTCATTGAAGATGATGTGTTGGCAGAAACATTTCAAGAATTCTGCAAAGAAAGGGTAAATATCTTTCTGTTTATTAGCTTCGCTATGACATTCTAATACTGATTTATCCGGTGTCCAGCATCTGTCTATCTGTCCGTCCGTATGTCTGTCCATCCACCCAAATTGCATTTGTATGACATAATTAAAGTTTTGAATCTTAAGTTCTATAAGCATGGAAAGCAAGAAGTGTTTTATTTAACGACGCACTCAACACATTTTATTTACGGTTATATGGCGTCAGACATATGGTTAAGGACCACACAGATTTTGAGAGGAAACCCGCTGTCGCCACTACATGGGCTACTCTTCCGATTGGCAGCAAGGGATCTTTTATTTGCTCTTCCCACAGGCAGGATAGCACAAACCATGGCCTTTGTTGAACCAGTTATGGATCACTGGTCGGTGCAAGTGGTTTACACCTACCCATTGAGCCTTGCGGAGCACTCACTCAGGGTTTGGAGTCGGTATCTGGATTGAAAATCCCATGCCTCGACTGGGATCCGAACCCAGTACCTACCAGTCTGTAGACCGATGGCCTGCCACGACGCCACCGAGGCCGGTATATAAGCATGGACTATGAGTGTGAATGTGTTAATAGGTTTGTTGTTCATTTTGTCATAATTATTTTTCTAAATTGTAATTGGAGTTTCTGTTTAGGTCTGTCTCCTGTATATTATTTAGTTTCTTCAACTGATGCTTTGTTTTCAGTTCTTGTCCATACAGATGTTGTAAAAAGCAATAACATCTGTTTGATAAATGTATTTATCTTTCCAGGCCTCTCGAATGTATGACAGAGGAATCCGAAGAGTGACATTTGTTGTTCTTTACAAGGTAAGTGTGCTGTACTTATCTTCTACTATACTGACATCCAAAAGAAACTGTACCAAGACTCGGAGAGACTACTGAACAAAAACCAAAACATGTTGCATGTTCAAAAGATATATATTCATGAGAGTGGTGTTTTGGCATGTTGTGAACAAAATTTTATTCAATAAAAGCATACAATGTTCAAGAAACTGTGCTACAAAGACACATGGGGTCAAAATGAGATGATTCACAAAGCCACTATCAGAACAGCTTTTCAACAACAGTATGTTAAGTGTCTGCAAAGTCACTAAACATTGGATTATTAGCGAGTATGTCCACCTTGTGCATCAATGCATGCCACAACACGTCGCCACATTGATGACGTCAAGCGCCGGATGATGTTAGCGGGAATCCGTTGCCATTCGTCAATTAAAGCTCTCTCCATGTCCTGATGGTTGGCTGGTGGTACTGGTTGTTTTCTGATTTGTCTGTCAATGTTTCGCCAGTCTCGCACTTGCCAATGGTGATGCCTCCTGGCCCATATCAGTCTGTAATGTCGATGTTGATGCGTTAATGTAACTCCACGGTACGGTCAACGTGCTCGAATACCATGTTCTCGTAGTCGTCTTGACACTGTCTGTCAACTTACACGATGTCCTAATGCCGTTGATGCCGATGTAGTCACGGGGAGGAAACGATTTCGGAGATGGAGAATGCGCAAGTAACGGTCTTGAATGGGCGTGGTCACACCCGGTCTTCCACTCCTAACCCTGTCGGTTGTCGGCCCTGTCTGCCGAAAATGTTCCATCAACTTGGTTATGGTAGCACAGGTACAAGCGAATGTTCTTGCAATTTGGTCAAGCGTGGCTCCCAGCTGGGCCACACCAATGGTTCTCTCTCTCTCTGTGCTGCTGACAAACGAGTATTTCTTGTGTGCTTTTGGGTACTGTGTTACTAACGTGCAGTTTCAAGAGATTTTTATACCAGTTTAGCACGTGCATTTCGTTATATGGGTGCAGATGTCGTTAAAGCAATAAGCACGTTTTTTATGAAAATTGACACTTTCACCGGCTTGAGGTAATTGGATACATTTGGTTGTACTTGGGCAACATTTTTTACCACCATTTCATTTCCATAATCCAAATTATAAAGGAATTGAAATACTTTTTTTTTCTATACTTTCTTTTGGACGTCAATATATATTTACACTCGTTGCAAAAAGTAAAGATGAATTTTTTTAACAATATCACTAGAGTATATTGATTAATTAATCATTAGTGGTTGAAAATTAAAACATTTGGTAATTCTGACATCTAGTCTTCAAAGGAAACCCGCTACATTTTGCCATTAGCAGCAATGGATCTTTGACTTTAATATTCCATTCCATTTATGGACAATTGAAAATATGATGGACAAGTAGATTCCTATAAGTAGTTGACTGATGGACTAGGGACAAATTAATAGCCTATTTGATAATGTCAAATGATGTATTATTTCATATTGTGTTAAGACTTAGTTACTTTTTTTTTTATCATGCAGTTTAGTATTAAATGTTCTGTTAATTAATGGTAGCTTGTTTTGTCAGGTAAAAATCTAGCTAATAATGCATGGTTTTCTTTTTTTCAGAGGACTGTTCCAAAGTATTTTACTTACAGAGCCAAATTTGAGGTAAATTCCAAACATTAAGTAACATATTTTTGTAGGTTTTTTTTCCACACTTAAACACAAAATTATCCACATTAAACCCACTATTATAACTTTTTTGAATTTAAAAATGTTTTGTAGAGAGTAATACTATCCATTTTTATTCTAGGTGCCAGTTAGATTCCTTCCGAGAATGCGATGTGTAGTTCTTCTATTATACATAGAATCATTTTAGTAAACAGTGAAAGTTATGGAGCGATTTAGATAACATCAGTTGATAACTAATAAGTGAATTTCAGGATGTTTAAGGTGTTAAACCCATGTTAACTATAACTTTAAAGGTAGGGTCAACTCAAACAAGAGCCTTGTGTTGGAAAGATGCATACCCGGACCACCAACACATACTGACACTTTAGCAAATGAAAAACGCGTAATTTTAGCGTTAATAAAAAAACTTAATTATTCCTGCTAACTGAGGGCAGCCATTTTGTTTCTTTTTTGTGACGTCCGGTGGGATAGCTTGGGGCGAAGTGACGTCAGCTCCTGACCATCTCCTGTATGTACAGTGTAAACAAAAGCAGTAAATTTCGACAAGGCGCTTCTCTTTGATCAACCTGACTTGTAAAACAGCATAAATGACGTAATAAACTATTTAACTAAATATATTTCAAGTTGCATTAACGGAACAAAATGGGGTTATAGTATTTTTCTCTGTTAAATAATCCAAAGGGAAAATGTACACTATTAGGCCTATTGATATGCTACGTTGGAGCAAAAACGACAACCCACGATACCCAAGTGATAATTTTTTCTTTTCTTTGGGACTATGTAATTGGTCAGTTCTGTTTTTTAAGATGGAAAAGTCTACTTAATCAATAGTTTTACAGAACTATTTACAGTAATAAACCATGTCCATTACCATTTTAGGGGCGACAGGTAATATTCCACAATACCGGTATGTATTTTTGTGTCTAGACAGCGTCAATTAATTGGCTCGTCTGGTTACCAATCAAATACACACCTGCCAATCAGGAATCATAGGTAGATGCAACTAACAGCATAGACCAGTTAACTAAGAAAACACTCTGTGTATCATTTCAGTACGTAGGTTAATGCATGGACAAAACATTGTTAATTATTTCGACTTGTTGTGTAGCCACTTTGACAATGGTATTTTATTTTGTATTGAAAAATAATATATATAGTGCTGGATATACTTATTGCTGGCTTACTGGGATGTGTATTATTACAGAACATTACAATGTATGACTATTTATCATCCCGCAAAAACCAGGTAGATTGTGTTTCTCTAGTTCTAAGGCTCATTCCTGACGTTACGCGTTAAGTATTACGTAACCACCAGCTCGCGTACTCACTGAGATGGTACAAAATGGCTGCACCCGTTATATATAATAGCCGTCACATTTAACCGTTTTATTAATTAACTGTACGATTATACTTGTTGATATTAAGTAATAATGTGCATTATATATTGTTGAATATGCATACATGTACCAGGCCAAATGCCTTAATTGTCCTTCCTTTAAAGATGGGAATAAATGTTTCAGTTTACCATGTTTAGTGTACAAGAGTGAGTAGTAGTTCGGGGTAGACCTGATGAGCAGTGTAGAACTGTAATAGTACAACAAATCAACATTGTATAGTAATATACGAGACCCACAATAGGATGAATTGATTTGGAGACGCTGTATCGTGATATATATGCTATCAGTACGTTTTAATAAGTTTGGATCAGAAAAGATAATCCAAAATGTCAAATATACCAATGTGCCTGAGGAATGAAATCATATTTCCATTACATTTAATGTCATTCCATTAGTCCTGCCGTAGCAACGTGAGTTTGTTCATTTCTTGATGAATGTAAAAATTATGTTTAGAACATCGTATCTGATGATGTCACTTTATATGGGTACTTTGTCTTGTTAAGTGTTATTGTTAAGAACCAAAACAATTATTGAAAATAAAATATGTATAAACTTTTAGTGTTATTATTAGTAAGTATGTTTCAAATTTAATTATCAGGATTGTCTGTTATATCTTTTACGTTCATCTGTATATGCACCGAAAAAAATATTCCGCAAACTTGGCTTCACAGTTTTCAGAAATAACAAAAAATCCTTAATATTATTCCTTTAGCATTTAAAGGGACATTCCTGAGTTTGCTGCACTTTTTAAGATGTTATCGACTAACAGAGACTTTTTAACGATTGTAATTACCTATCAAATATATTTTTCTTCATAAAATATTAGTGGCTATATATTAAACGTGTTTCTGATCGTTCTAATATTTGTACTAGGTTAAATTTATATTTATATTTCCTAAAATATAGTTTTTTCGTACATACGAAATTATTTGAAGACAAAATGCAGTTTGGGCTTCTTACAAATATTAAGACGACCAGAAACACATTGTATATACAGACACTGATATTCTAAACAAGAAAATATATTTAATATGGAAGTTTAATCGTAGAAATATTTTATTAGTCGGAAACATCTTACAATGCAGCAAACTCAGGAATGTCCTTTTAATGCATCTATATTTGTAAACTGCAATAGTATAGAATCATGGACAAAATAAGTGTTGCTTTATGAAAGGTACTAAAAACATAAATATGTGTTTCATTATTCAACTGACCATATGAAAAGTTAGGTATAGTGGTACATATATCGCAACTCACATAGGATACATGTCGTATTACGACCTGCTTGAATTATTACAACAACTCCTCTCTCAATAGTTTCACTGAGTGCCCCAATCCTATCCACAACTGGCATTTCAACTGCGGAATAAGTAAATTAAAACATGTTAAAACACAATACAGGTGCCTGACTACTACAGATACTTCTATCACAACAAATCGAAGATGATTTGAATTTTTGAATTACCTCAGATTCGAAAGAGTCATGATATTAAATGGATGTGTGAAAATGTGCAAGTATGCTTTGGATTTATGTTACAAATTAAAGCTTTTTAATTTTGTCTTTATATCTTGCATTGTGTTTCCTCTTGGATCTTGCAGTCATGTGTATTTACAAATATATATACATGTAAATATATATTTTTATTTTATTTTTTTGTTTGGGTGGGGGTGTGGGGTTTTTTTTTCACTGTAAATTATTTTTTAACGTGAATCTCTTAATATTGTAAAGATATGCCAGAACACAGTTGTAAGGTCACAAGATGTAAGTTAATTATTTATTTCTATTGTTTCAATATTATTTACTTTTCTCTTATTTCCCTGAGTTCATAGTGTTTGTAAGCATTTTGACTGCTTTTGTTTAATAATGAAGTGCATTTAAACCATATAATTATGTATTTAACTGTGTGTAAAACTATTTTATAAAAAATTAATACAAAAATGTTCTAAATGTTAAATTGCTACATGCACATGTATAACAGCTAATGGTGGAGGGGAGAGCTTTTCACAGATGTACATGAGCAAAAATATACATGTAGCATTGCATTTGAAAACAAAACCAACATTTAGCTTGTCAAATAACAGCAGACGTAATCTTTTTTTTTTATCAAAATAATCAATTATAATGAAGCGTTTATTTATAAAATAACATTTCGCATATAGTTGGTGTCTTTATGTATGACATTTTATATCAATCCTGTTTTCTTAGCATTTTGTCACAGAACATTTTAACATTTGATAACTATTTATATTTCAAAATAAATACATAAGTAAATAGATTTGAATGATAATCTGCAGTTAAAATACTAAATAAAACTATATTCTTAGTGGTTCTGAACATTTGTTTGGTTGTGTTTCTCCTTTTCTTTTTTTTATCTGTTATTTTCCTTACAAATGTGTTTGTGTATGCTTTGCACATCTCTATTACAACTAATTATAACTAAAAAGTAAAGTTGAATTTTTTTTTTTTATACAATAATAAAGACAAAAGGTGCAAGGTAGGATATTAATGGAGTACATAATAATTATCGTTCAGTGACAACCTTAATGACATGTAAAACATGTTACAATATCAGAGGAGGGGGCAGTTATTAATTCAACTTTTAATTGGTCCGTGCATACGTGCAATCTAGCCAACTCAGTTTTATATTTGAGGAAAGGGAAAAAGAGTGCAACCAGCGCCTGTCAGTATAACTTTACGTTTGGTTATTTTAATGGATACATGTAATGACATTTACTTTATGTGTAATTTCTGCTTAAAATAGCTAAGGATTCTTAGCAAAGCAAGTGCCATAATATAACAATTTTCATTTTATCAAGTTATTTAATTACGTAAATATTATATAATTTCTTTTAATTTGAAGGGGTTTTGGTGGTTTTTGGGGTGGGTTTTTTAAAGTAAAATTTAAAGTAAAGATTCCTGTTAAAAATATTATTTTAATTTAAGCCCATAAAATATCCCGTTTTTAAGCCCATGGGCTTCATTTCATGTGGGAACTCCCAGTATTTGGATTTTAAAAAAAAGAAGTAAAATGCATTTCACTCTTAAATGTCTTTGACTTTCTGTTTATTTCACAATCCTGACTGTTTTCAATGTGTGGCTGTTTGATTGCTTAGTTAACAAGAAATACTGAATCTTGTGTAACTTCCAGGCCTACTGTTACTCTTTCCTTTACACGTAGAGACTACTTCAAATCAAGCAGTATGCACGTCTTTAAAATCCCAGTCTCATTATATTATTGTTATTTATTATAACAGTCTACAATAGATTACCCAGTTCTGTTTCCTTACTGTGAGACATTACTTTTCTGTGATAATTCAGTGTTATGTATAATCTAGGTGACATGCAAATGCAGTTTTTGTCATATCGACTTCAGAAGGGGGAATAGCTTTCAACTATTTCAATATTGTAAAGATATGCCAGAACACAGTTGTAAGGTCACAAGATGTAAGTTAATTATTATTTCTATTGTTTCAATATTATTTACTTTTCTCTTATTTTTTGAGTTCATAGTGTTTGTAAGCATTTTGACTGCTTTTGTTTAATAATGAAGTGCATTTAAACCATATAATTATGTATTTAACTGTGTGTAAAACTATTTTATAAAAAATTAATACAAAAATGTTCTAAATGTTAAATTGCTACATGCACATGTATAACAGCTAATGGTGGAGGGGAGAGCTTTTCACAGATGTACATGTGCAAAAATATACATGTAGCATTGCATTTGAAAACAAAACCAACATTTAGCTTGTCAAATAACAGCAGACTTAATCTTTCTTTTTTTTATCAAAATAATCAATTATAATGAAGCGTTTATTTATAAAATAACATTTCGCATATAGTTGGTGTCTTTATGTATAACTTCCAGGCCTACTGTTACTCTTTCCTTTACACGTAGAGACTACTTCAAATCAAGCAGTATGCACGTCTTTAAAACCCCAGTCTCATTATATTATTGTTATTTATTATAACAGTCTACAATAGATTATCCAGTTCTGTTTCCTTACTGTGAGACATTACTTTTCTGTGATGATTCAGTGTTATGTATAATCTAGGTGACATGCAAATGCAGTTTTTGTCATATCGACTTCAGAAGGGGGAATAGCTTTCAACTATTTCAATCTACTTTGTATCACAAAATGGCAACTGGACTTGTAAGTTGCATACCTGCAGTTGATGAGTTTGTTGAAGCTATGTGTCTGTGTTTGCATCAGTAAACTATGTTATAATGATGGGAAGGTGAGATTGTGGCTTGAAGCTTGTAGCTTATCATGTTTAGGTCACCTGAGCTAAAGTCTAGTGACCTATTGTGATCAGTTTTTGTCCCTTGTCGTTCATTGTGTGTACATTTTTTTTACATTTTTGACTTCTTCTCCAAAACTACTTAACCAGTTCCAACTAAATATTTGGGTAAACTTCGTTGGCACATGGAGAAACATATTTGTTAATTAGGTCATTCGGACCCCCCTACCCAGAGGCCCAAAAAAGGGGATTTTTTTTTTCTACTTCCAAAAATGCTATTACCGAATAGTCTTCATGGTTTGTCTAATTTGTTAACGTCTGTAATGTTGGGTTCTCCGTTTGTCCCGGGGGTGAGAGTGAAGTTTACTACGGGTATATAAACAAATGCATTAAACTAATTTCTTCATATCTACTAAATCATTTCCAACTAAATATAGTGGGAAGCCTTGACCTATGGAGAAAAGAAAAAAAACAAGTGAATCCCCCAGGTGCCTGAGGTTTGGGGCCAAAAGGGAAACAACCAAAGACAATTCTTTTTAAGTTTTCTGCTTCCATAAATGCCAAGCCTTGACATGTGGTAAAGTAAATTTCTGAATATGGTCATTCTGACATCACCTGCCCCCCCCCCCCCCCCCCTCCTTGGGGAATGAGTGTTGGGACCCAAAAGGGAAAAATTAAGCCAATTAAAAAATAAAATCTCTTCTTAAAAAAATGCCATAATTGAATGTAGTCTACATATATGTAAAAGTCATTGGCATTGGGCATGTAGTTAATAAGAGAGGAAACCCACTGCCAGGAATCTTTTTTAAAATTGTATACTCTTGGAAAATGGGTAGCGTGCATTCCAGGAATCTGGTAGGTAGGGGTCAACAGTTTACTCAGGTGACCGTTTAAGCCTAGGGGTCTCTTGCTGAAATTCTTTGATCTTTTGTCTTTTTTGTTTTAGTTTTCTCTACCTATCATTTGTGTTAATTTTCTTTCCAGTAAATTATCATTATATTTTTAAAAAACTATTTTTCCTTTTTGTTTTGTTTTAAGCAGTTTGTTGAGTTTGCAGAGTTCGTGTGTTTTTTATATGGCGAGAATGTTTTATTCAAACACGATGTATTTTACTGTTTGTATTAAAATTTAACTATCCAGAACTCATTGGATTATGTTAGCTATTGTGGATATGACAAAACTGAAAGATTTGTTTTTCTGTGTTATAAAATTTATGGTTTCCAAATTATATGGGGAGAAAAAATGGAATAGATTTAGTGAATAACCCTATTGTGTTTCCGATATCCTTAAATAGATCAATAGTTTTACTGTCCCAAGTTGTTTTATTGACAATGCAAATGTATCAGCAATAAAACAAGATTTGCAGTCACAGTAAAACCACCCATCTGTTTTGACGATTTGAAGTCACAGTAAAACCACCCATCTGTTTTGACGATTTGAAGTCACAGTAAAACCACCCATCTGTTTTGACGATTTGCAGTCACAGTAAAACCACCCATCTGTTTTGACGATTTGAAGTCACAGTAAAACCACCCATCTGTTTTGACGATTTGAAGTCACAGTAAAACCACCCATCTGTTTTGACGATTTGAAGTCACAGTAAAACCACCCATCTGTTTTGACGATTTGCAGTCACAGTAAAACCACCCATCTGTTTTGACGATTTGAAGTCACAGTAAAACCACCCATCTGTTTTGACAATTTGAAGAAACGGTAGGGTTATTCTTATTCTAATTCAGTTCTTGTAACAGTTGTTTTATAATAGAATATTTTTATTGTAAAAATAAGCATTAAAATATTTGCCACCAGTGGATGACATCATTAGGTAACTAACTGAACCATTAATGGGTTTTAATATCTGTGTGTAATTTGAGATGTTTAATGAATAAAGCTTACTTAAAGCATACATGTATGTTCATTTCAGAATTTAAAATGATTCAGTATTTAATAAATACATAGTTATGTACTGAGAATTTTTTTTTTATGACATCATAATAATTATAACACACCTTGCTTAAGTTAAGAAATTTATGTAGTTCAACTTCAAAAATCTAAGACTGGTAGCAAAGGTCCAATCAGATTTGTTCTTGAAAATGTGTTAAACTAAAATCTATGTTTTTTTGGCTGAGAGGAGCATGTCCCCCTTCCTTTTTATTTTGAAACATTTGACTAATGCTTAAGAGTAGAGGATTTTTTAAAAAGTCATTACCTTAATAGCTTTCTGTGTTATACTGACTGACTACATGTATCTCTTGTATAGCAAAAAGCCAAATTAACCTGTATTAAGCAACCACCTGTTAGTAGATACCATTTGCAGGTCACAATATTTCACCTGAACTGTTGCTCTGTTTCTGTGTCAGTTATTCTACTTCAGATTCACACATACTGCCAGTTCATTACACGGTGAATCGTTACATATTTGAAAGTTAAATGTGGAAAATTCAAGTCTCATCAAAACTTTATTCATGTATTCCAAAATAGCATGCATTCTATACTGTTGTAGACTGAGTTTTTGGACTTAGTCAAGTTGTAACTCATCAGTTACCTACATGCAGACAGGGCTTCTAGATTATGGTTGCCCCATTCCCATGGCTAGTGATATTGAGTGTTGGGCTAGTAAATACTGCTATTACCATGTTTGATGGCTAGTGAAAATAAAGAAAAAGAGTTGAATGTTGCAGTTGTCTATTTTGTAAATATGAATATCCTGGCCCCACCCCAACCCCCAGTGTTTTTAATCTCTATATCCCTCTTTAGGTAAGTTATCTACTATTATTTAGTAAAATTTTATTAACTTAATGTGAAGTAGGGCTAATGAATTTTTAATCGTGGCTAGTAATTTTTTTAAATCATTGATCCCATGGCTAGCATATTTTATAAACTTTCTAGAAGCCCTGTGCAGACAAAGATCACATGAACCGATTTCTGGTTACCTAGTACGATTTTGAAATATTGTCCCCTGATTTGTTAATACATGCTTGAGTGTCTGCTTAACACATTCTTAATCATATAATACATGCAATAAACCTACATCTTGTGATATCATTAATACTTCTCATGATATAAATAAATAACAATAACAAGAAAACTTAATATTTGAAACGAGTAAAACATTTATCATATATCTTTTTGTTCTTAGGATTTATAGTGAAGCACATTTCTTAAAGTTACTCTACAGTGAAATGAACATCTTATAATGGAAGTTAATTGTTTATTATGTAGTATTCTTGTTCTATAAAGAACTCAAGAACATTTCACAGTGTAAATGTAATCATTTGAAGTTCATAAATGTTTATAATGATATTTATTATTATAATAAAACACATTGTGTTGTACACAACAGTTGAACCATATTAGGTCATATTTTATAACAACCACCTGAGGTGATTTCTATATAAAGGGCACTGGAAAAATATTGCTTCTGTACACAAATGCATGTATTTCCACCTTTGTATAAAACCACCAAATCGTTTATTCTCTTTCATAGTCTCTGTAGACAGTTCTGACCATATTTATCAACTTCAGTGCCCACTGATAAACAATTTTACCATTACATATGTAATAATAGGTAAGATATACTAAAGTCAGTTTTTTTAAAAGTAATAAAAAAATAATAATAAACCTTTCAGTATTAATTCTTAGGCATAATATATTCAATTGTGTGGTGGCGATGTTATATTGATGATTTTTGAAGTGTGCGATCTGTTTCAAAACTGAAGTTTTACCACATTTTAAATTTCTTTTGCTAATGGTTAATTCCATTTCATATTTCAGTTTCTAGAGGATCGTATTTATCGCCACTTGGAGCCTGCATTAGCTTTCCAGCTGGAGATAAACCGTCTCCGCAATTTTGACTTGGAAGCAGTTCCTACAGCCAACTACATGATGCACCTGTATCTGGGAAAGGCAAAGGTAATTTTTTAAAACATTATTTTTATGTTCATTTATTTCTAGTGATTATAAAATTCAGGTCACTTGAGTTTCATTGGGCCAAACTCGGATTTTGTTTATTTTAATAAAATACTCTAATTATATTGTTCAGAAAACAAAATATGTATCTAACCTCTTGTAATGTACATTTTCAGTAACTTTGATATTTCATCCAGTGTGAAATCGTTTAAATTTTATTAAAATAATAATATGATGGTAGAACCTCACAGAACCATTAATGAAATATTGGTAATGATTTTCGACTGGTTAAAATGTAGGTAATTTTATGAAATTCCTTCAAAATGCACATTGTTTTATGAATCAAGTTACTAAATGATATCTGTTTTCAAATCTTAAATATTTATTTTATGTAAACAACATGACTTTATATTATATTATGAATTTGTCTCTATCTTTGATTGCTAGGTTGCCAAAGGTCAAGAGGTGACAGACTATCGCATGTTCGTCCGATCCATCATCCGACATTCTGATCTTGTTACAAGAGTATGTGGTTGTTTTCTTCTTACATTACTATATTCTGTATTGACTGTTTCGGCTTTGTCTCACCTTTACAAAGTGAAAGGCAAGATTTAGGTATTACATTTCTGACAGCGACATTGTCACCTTTTGCGTAAGTTTAACAAGTAAGGTCAGTGAAATTTTGTAGTTGCACCTGTGGAGGTTCATCACAGTGGGAGCAGGTCAACTCACCCCAAAACCAACTCGCCCCCTACCAACTCACCCCAGCTGTTGGTCACCTCGCCCCACACCGTTTAGTCAACACATATCATTATCATTTTATTAATTAATTATACCAATATTTTACACAATAATGTGCATTAAATAGTGTTGAATATGTACACCAGTCGAGTCTAAAAACCTTGCCTGATCATTCTTTTATGAGGGAAAGTGCATATAAAAGAGCCTTTGTTACATTAGGAATTACCAAATTAATCGATGTGCTCTAGTGGTGTCTTTTAACAAAAACAAACTGAAAAACTGACTCAGTCATAATAAACTTTGTTTTGTTTAACAACACCACTAGTGCACATTGATTTATTAATCATCGGCTCTTGGATGTCAAACGTTTGGTAATTCTGACATATACAAGTAGTCTTAGACAGGAAACTCGCTACATTTTTCCATTAGTAGCAAGGGATCTTATGTACGCACCATCCTATAGACAGGATAGCACATACCACAGACTTCGATGTACCAGTCGTGGTGCACTGACTGGAATGAGAAATAGCTTAATGGTCTCACTGATAGGGATCGATTCTAGACTGACCGCTGCATAATGATGATGAATATTCTTGAATCTGTCATAATGAAAGCACATACTGTAACTTACTGTTCCAGGAGGCCTCGTTTGAGTACTTGGAGAATGAAGCTGAGAGGACACTCCTGGAAGCCATGGATTCTTTGGAAGTAGCTTTTACACATCCACTCGTAAGTCTTTTCAAACTGACAGTAGGTTTTAAAAATATATTTTTACTACATGAAATAATCAGGAAAATTTCATTGATAATAGATTTTAAACACATATCTTTAACTTATTAGTCCCAGAATGGACTATAGGTTTCATCTCCATCCTTCTGTCTGCCTGTCTGTCTGTCCGTCTGTCTGTCCCACTTATAGTTTTCCAGATGTTTTTTGCACAATGCCTCAAAATACTGAGCTGAAATTTTGTGTTGCTTTATCATGTGCTGTTACAGATCAAGGTTGACTTACATGGTGATTAAGTCATTTTTTGCCAGAGTTATGGCCCTTGAACTTACGAGATAATTTTTTGTTTTGCCTGGTAGGGAACATGTATTGCTTTAGCGGTACTAAGAATGCTTGTTAAATATGTTATTTTATTTGAAAAACAGAAAAATAACACAGTTTGAGAGTTTGACCTATTTGCAGACTAGAAATCTCCAGCTACATACTTATATTTACTCTGAATAATGGAAACATGTCACAAAGCTGTATTGATGGAAATAAACTGGAATGATGGAGATACACAGACAATCTGTTGATGCAATGAACTTAAATAATGAGAACATTAGAAAATGTGTATTAATGGTAATACCCTTGAATAGAAGAAACATTTAGAGAAACAGTATTGAGAAAAAAAAGGTAAAAATTATCTGTTGATGGCAGTGAGCTTAATTAATAGAAACATTAAATCAGCATTGATGGAAATAACCATGAATAATGGATACAATTAGAAAATTTGAAATAAACTTGAAGAGCAGAATCACTAAGAAAATCTGGACTCGTTGATTGAAATAAGCTAGAAATTGGGTGCTTCGTTTTTGGCTAACCCTGTATAATAATAATAGCATGCCATCCCCAGTGTTATTATTTTTTATTTCATTTTAGGCAAAACGAACAGACTGCAATCACATCTTTCTGAACTTTGTGCCCACGCTGACTCTTACAGAACCAGGAAAGGTAACTGGAATTTAATTGAATTACATATTATTTAGTTTATTATTATTTAATTCAAGCCTTTTGATTACACTCAAGCCTTTTGATTACACAGAAACAATCATTTCTGGTAGCATGTCGGTAAAATCACGGAACCAAAATTTAGTTTTCCATGATTATTATATCGAGTACGACTATTTTAACAAAAATAATATATGAAATTGATTATATACAATAAAACACTTTCTGATGAATTCCCATGATCACAAGGCACGGAACCAAAAAAGTGTTTCCTATGAAATTTGAAATCGTGTGGCCTGTGAATTTTTTAATTACATATTATTTAGTTCGAGTTAATTAGTTAACTGCATATTTAGTTTGTGTGAATCACATGAACATGCATTTACTTGCTAAGTTTAATTTGTATTGATCAGAACTCAATGTTTAGTTTGTGTAAATCAGTTACTAAGTTTAGTTTGTGCGAATCGTCTTTGGTAGTGATTTGCTGTATAACTGGATGTATAATTATGGATTTCATATTGGGGCGAACATTTTGCCATAATTTTAAGCAATAATTGATTAAATGTTTTAGTTGGAGGAGACAGTTCGCAGTATGGTCATGCGGTACGGAATTAGACTGTGGAAAATGCGAGTCCTACATGCAGAACTGAAGTTCACCATCAGGTCAGTAATATTTCCCATTTTTATGTGACCCCCCCCCCCCCCCCCCCCCCCCACCACCACCCCCTTTATTCAGTCAATTCCAGACTTTATCTTACATCTACTGTTTTCTTTTTACTCAGTTCATTCTTATTTTCATACATTAATCAATTACTAATTTTCTGTAATATATACTAGGTGGCAATAAAAACGCAATCTCGGAAAGATCATGGTTTATTTTATTATGCGAGATCCCACAAAAATGAAACTGATACCACCAGTGAGACCAACCACTGGCCCATCTGACTGGCACTGTCAGCCGCCAACAGTGAATTGCACATAACGTCTCTGGCGATGTCAACGTCATGGGGGTCAGTATTTCGTGTGACCTCCATGTGCTGCGATGCACGCCTGCAGCCTCCTAGGCATGGACATGCACAGGCGCCTCACCACACGTCGTGGGATGGCTGCCCAGTGATGCTGCAATGCCTGCTGCAGCTCAGCGAAGTTCTGTGGTGGATTCGGTTGGTTTTGAACACGACGTCCCAGCTCGTCCCACATGTGCTCTATTGGGTTCATGTCCGGGGAAACTGCTGGCCAGTCCAACACAGTGACATGGTGGGCACGAAGAAACGCCTGTGTACGCCTGGCAGTGTGTGGCCGAGCGTTGTCTTGCTGGAAGACGAGCCTGTTTCTGCCATGCCGTCTCATCAATGGGAGGAGGACCGGCCGCAGGATGTTGTCGACGTAGTGTTGCGCATTAAGGTTTCCCTGTACCACCACGAGTTCGGACCGGAAGTCAGCATTGATGGCGCCCCAAACCATGACTCCGAAGCCCCCGTAGCGGTCCCTCTCCAGAACACAGGCCTGCGCGACACGTTCTCCACGACGGCGGTAAATGCAACGACGTCTGTCCGTGACACTCACGTTAAATCTCGATTCATCCGAGAAGATGACATCTCGCCATCTCCTGGGTCGCAAATGCCCACCATTCCTGGCCCATAAGAGTCTTGCTTGACGATGTCGTGCTGCGGCAAGACGTCTCCGGACAGTTCGGGCACTGATGAGTCGTCCCCTGGTTCCCACTTCAGTCCTGGCAGTTCTTGCGGCTGTCAAAAACCGATTGCGCAGGTGCCGCAACTGTATGTTCCGGTCCTGTCTATTGGTCGTTACGCGTGGTGTGCCCGAACGACGGCGGTCATTGACGGTCCCCGTCGTCTGATATCGGTTGAGGAGCCGATTAATGGTTGACGGGTGCACGTGGAACCGTTGTGCTACCCGCAATTGCGAGTTTCCGGCATTCAACAAGCCAATGGCTTGATTCCGATCGGCGTTGTTCAACCGAGGCATCGTGTAGGAGTGAGATACTCATTGCCACCCGCGTGTTCTGAGTGTGCCCGGGTATCAGGAAATGCACGTGCAAAGTGTTATTTCGCCAAGTGGTTGCGTGTGCGCGATTTACCGGATAATGCGTTTTTAGCGTTGTTCCCCTTATGTTGGGAACAGGCCGGAAGTCGACCTTTACATGCTGCTGAAATAATGTGTACCACTGTACCATGTACATTGACGAATAGCGTCAACGAAGTCCAACCGGAACGTATATTATTTTGACAAAAGGAAATTGCGTTATTAATGCCGGCTAGTATATTTAGATAATAATTTACATCAATTATTAACTTCTCAGTACTTTTCATGAGAATGCTAGTGTGGGTCTTAATAATAAGATTTTCTTTTTTACTCAGTTCATTCTTATTTTCATACATTAATCAATTACTAATTTTCTGTAATATATTTAGATAATAATTTACATCAATTATTAACTTCTCAGTACTTTTCATGAGAATGCTAGTGTGGGTGTTAATAATAAGATTTGACATATAACCAGAATATTTGTGTTTTCATCATCACTGTGGTTAGTGTTGCATTGTTTGTCCTTTTTCTTATCAGGTTGACGTCTGGTGGTGCTGGTTTTCCAATCCGATTGTTTTTGACCAATGAGAGTGGGTATTACCTGGATATTAGTCTATACAGAGAGGTCACTGACTCCAGAACAGGACAGGTACGTTTGACCTATTTTGTATGTTATAAATATGTTGCACTAATTAATTGGCCCCCTATCCAAGGACACATGCTAGTAGTATGGAAAAGGTTTAGGAACCCTACCCTAATTGTATATGTTTGGGTGAAAATAGAAGTGACTGTAGTGCGATATCTCTGTAATTGGCAGGTTATGTTCCAAGCGTATGGTGCCAAACAGGGACCACTGCATGGACTCCTGATCAGTAGTCCCTACTTGACAAAGGACCACATGCAGCTGAAGCGGTACCAAGCACAGTCTCAGGGCACGACCTACGTCTACGACTTCCCAGAAATGTTCAGACAGGTAAGAGAAACAAGCAAATATGAGCTGAAGTTAATTTGGTAAATACATTTTGTAATTAATGAGCTGAAAGCCAAATTCCAGTATATGACCAGATATGTCCCTTGTTTCACTTTACAAAAAAAAGAAAAGAAAAGAAAAAAAGTCATGTGAAATTGTTTTAGGGATAAACATATAATAGGATTTATGTGAAGCTAAAATAAGATGAAAATAAAATTACTCATTTTCTTTCACCAGATTTTTCAGATTTGATAGGGGTCAGGGTGAGAGTGGGGAGGGGATGTTTGGAACCGAACTGCCATAGTTAAACTATGTTGAGGGGTTATTAAACACTATTTCCTTTCCTGCCTGTGTAGGCCCTGATTAAGATGTGGAAGGAGTACAAGCACCGATACCGACTGGAGGTGGACCCGACGCCGGCCAGCATCATGTCGTGTGTGGAGTTGGTGCTCGATGGCCAGAACCACATGTGCCTGCAGAACAGACTGCCTGGAGAAAATGAGGTACGCTGTCTTTATCCTGCTCTGGGATGTTGTTATGCAATTAGGGAATGCATTTTTCATTGTTGTATATTCCTGTTTAGCACTAGTATTTAATATATTAAATATTGTATATATATCTTATTTTGTGTCTAATTTTTCTACAAGAATATGTAACAGTGAATGTATAAGAGAGAACATTTTATATCTGTTGCAAAAAAATCCCCCTCTACCCTTATTATCTTGTTTCAAACATTCATCATTTGGTTTCATAACATGTTCTTATTATAATATTAAGACTCCCATAACACTTGTTTTACATTGCATATATCACCATGGAAGTGTTTACAGTTCGTCCACACACTTTCATCATTTAGGTTGTATTTGTAAACTTAAAAACTGATGAGTGGACCTTATTAATAGATTGACATTATGCACATTGGAATTGTCTCTGGGATCTTACTAACAAGACTGATATTTTTAGGTTAGAATGGTGGCCTAGATCTTATTGATAGATTGGTATTTTTCAGATTAGAGTGACAACCTAGATCTGGTTAATAGAGTGGTATTTTTTAGATTGGACTGGTGGCTTGGATCTTTTAAAATGGTGACCAGGCTTTTATTAATAAGCTGGTATTTTTCAGATTGCAAGAGCAACCTATATTAATATTGGTATTTTTCAGATTGCAAGAGCACCCTATATTAATAGAGTGGTATTTTTCAGATTGGAATGGTGGCATGGAAGATGTCATTAAAGACTCCCGAGTTTCCCGATGGCCGAGACATCATTGTCATCGCCAACGACATGACTCACCGCAGCGGATCGTTCTCGGTACAAGAGGACATACTTTTCAAGGTACTGTCAAACATCTTTAAAATGACACCTAAACTAAATGCTTATATGTTTTAAGAGGCTACCAGTATTATTTTCATACAGATATTAGTCATACAGAATTCATGGCATGCATTACAATTATATTATTAAAAAATCTCCTATGAAAGTAAGTTTTGGTTTAATCATTATAGGATGGAATTCTTGCACTGTCACCACTGATGATCTGTAAATAGCATATTTTCAGCAAAGGTTTAGTTACCTGTTACATATTAGTAAGCATTCCTGTTTCTTACCTTTTCTTAAATAGCGTGTTATTTTGTTGGACTTTTCTCAAAACAAACTAAAGTTTTGTTAATATTTTTGGTAGAAAGCGTCCGAGTTTGCTCGTAAGAATGGTGTTCCACGTATTTACCTGGCAGCTAACAGTGGAGCTAGAATTGGGTTGGCTGAGGAGATCAAACACATGTTCCGGGTGGCATGGGAGGACAACAGTGATCCAGAGAAGGTAAGTCCACCGAAGACCATCCTTACCTGAGACAAAGTTAAGAGGCTGACCAATCACGTGATTGTCCACCTTGATGTGAATACATCATCCTTAACAATTGAGAGTCATTGCGATTCAGGGTAGCTGTCTGTCAAGAATTGATGTTATCATTCAGTATTACCGGCCTCGGTGGCGTCGTGTTTAGTCCATTGGTCTACAGGCTGGTAGGTACTGGGTTCAGATCCCGGTCGAGGCATGGGATTTTTAATCCAGATACCGACTCCAAACCTTGAGTGAGTGCTCCGCAAGGCTCAGTGGGTAGATGTAAACCACTTGCACCGACCAGTGATCCATAACTGGTTCAACAAAGGCCATGGTTTGTGCTATCCTGCCTGTGGGAAGCACAAATAAAAGATCCCTTTCTGCTAATCGGAAAGAGTAGTGGCGACAGCGGGTTTCCTCTCAAAATCTGTGTGGTCTTTAACTATATATCTGACGCCATATAACTGTAATAAAATGTGTTGAGTGCGTCGTTAAATAAAACATTTCTTTCATTTCTTTCTTTCATTCAGTGTTACTCTTGCTTGTAGTTGGTATTGAGATATAACCACAGAACCCACTGGACTTTAAGTCTTGATTGTTTATCTACTGTGTCACTGAGGTCAGTTGTGTGACTGACATTCATTTGCTTTATTAGACTTTAGCATTGATATATTTTGGGTATTAAAATCATAAAATTTTTGTTGAGACTATAGCATGAAAACAATATGGTACTAATAAATACAGTTTTTGTTGTGCAGGGTTTCAAGTATTTGTATCTGAGGCCCGAGGACTTCAAGAAAGTGAGTGCTGTGAACTCTGTACGGGCCGAGCTGATTGAGGATGAAGGGGAGTCGAGATACAAGATCACAGACATCATCGGTGCGTAGTTACCTATTGTCCGAACCAAATTGTTAACAACTACGAAAAATTACTCTCCTACCTTTAATTGCTGTTAGATTTCCTCCAAAGTTTGTCCAGACACAAATCTTGAAAAAACCATTACAATGACACAGATTCCACATACCAGATGATAACCATGTCACCTGTATCGACTTCGCTGAGAGCACATAGGGAAAAAAGCATGTAATTTTGTATCAGCTGCCATTTTGACATTTTATGGAATATTCTTCAAGAGGGGTGAAAGGATAGGACTTAATCTAACAACGTCATAACATGTTACGATATAAAATTATTATTATTTTAATGATACCACTAGAGATCATCGATTTCATATTAATTGTGTCACATACTTTGGAGGCTTTCACCCCTCTTGAAGAGTATTCCATAAAGAAGCAAGATGGCAGAAGGCAGAAAACTGCATGTATTTTTCCCTATGCAATCTCAGCAAAGACAATATCGACATCGTTGCAGTCTCGTGTGTGGGATCTGTATATTTGTAGTGTTTTTTTTGCGATTTGTGTCTGGACAAACTTTGGAGGAAATCTAACGGCAATTAAAGGTAGGAGAGTAATTTTTTGTAGTTGTTAACAATTTGGTTCGGACAATAGTCCAATCAGGGCACTAAGGAGGCAACCTGTTGAACTAATACTGTAACAGTCTGATATTCTGACGGGCAGGACGTAGTCCAGTGGTGAAATGCTCACCTGATCGGCAGTCTGTCTAGGATCGATCCCTGTTGAACTAATACTGTAACAGTCGTCTGATATTCTGACGGGCAGGACGTAGTCCAGTGGTGAAGTGCTCACCTGATCGGCAGTCTGTCTAGGATCGATCCCTGTTGAACTAATACTGTAACAGTCGTCTGATATTCTGACGGGCAGGACGTAGTCCAGTGGTGAAGTGCTCACCTGATCGGCAGTCTGTCTAGGATCGATCCCTGTTGAACTAATACTGTAACAGTCGTCTGATATTCTGACGGGCAGGACGTAGTCCAGTGGTGAAGTGCTCACCTGATCGGCAGTCTGTCTAGGATCGATCCCTGTTGAACTAATACTGTAACAGTCGTCTGATATTCTGACGGGCAGGACGTAGTCCAGTGGTGAAGTGCTCACCTGATCGGCAGTCTGTCTAGGATCGATCCCTGTTGAACTAATACTGTAACAGTCGTCTGATATTCTGACGGGCAGGACGTAGTCCAGTGGTGAAATGCTCACCTGATCGGCAGTCTGTCTAGGATCGATCCCTGTTGAACTAATACTGTAACAGTCGTCTGATATTCTGACGGGCAGGACGTAGTCCAGTGGTGAAGTGCTCACCTGATCGGCAGTCTGTCTAGGATCGATCCCTGTTGAACTAATACTGTAACAGTCGTCTGATATTCTGACGGGCAGGACGTAGTCCAGTGGTGAAGTGCTCACCTGATCGGCAGTCTGTCTAGGATCGATCCCTGTTGAACTAATACTGTAACAGTCGTCTGATATTCTGACGGGCAGGACGTAGTCCAGTGGTGAAGTGCTCACCTGATCGGCAGTCTGTCTAGGATCGATCCCTGTTGAACTAATACTGTAACAGTCGTCTGATATTCTGACGGGCAGGACGTAGTCCAGTGGTGAAGTGCTCACCTGATCGGCAGTCTGTCTAGGATCGATCCCTGTTGGTGGACCCATTGGGTTACTTCTCACTCCAGCCAGTGCACCACGACTGGTATATCACAGGCTATGGTGTGTGCTATCCTGTCTGCGGGATGGTGCATATAAAAGATCCCTAGCTACTAATGGAAAAAATGTAGATGGTTTCTTCTCTAAAGACTGTCAAAATTAACAAATATTTGACATCCAGTAGCTGATGATTAATAAAGCAAGATCCTCTAGTGGTGTCGTTAAACAAAACAAACTTTAACTTGAATATTTTGAATTTCCATATTTAATTTTTTTAAATATATTATAAAAAATGACAACAAAAAAAAATATATCTAATACAGTGAGTCAAGACAGTGTCTATTAAATGTTTAGATCAAAACATACAAAATATTTGGTTTTATATTTTATGTGTTTTTGACCACGTTCCAGGTAAAGATGATGGACTTGGCGTGGAGAACTTGAAAGGATCTGGAATGATAGCTGGCGAGTCGTCACAAGCGTACAACGAGATCGTCACCATCAATCTAGTAAGTTGTACAGCATTTTAATTTGTGTGACTGGGCTAAATAATTATTGTCTACTTTTGCAAAATTTGTTGCTATGCTTTTTCCCCATGTGTGATCAAATGTTAGTAAATGATGAGAGAAATATGCTATCTATTTTTATATATCCATCTTTGACTGGTTGTGTTATGGTATGGCGTTGCCCGTATGTATGTAAACCTTTTCTGAGCATATCTTTCTTATCTTCTTATCATTTTATATAGGATCATCTTGGGGTGGTGTTGTGTTGCGTACCATAACTAGGTCGCTGCGACCTACATTTCATGCATTACTGCACATTAAAGGAAATCCTTGTCTGGACCATATCTTCCTTATCAATTCATATAGGATCATCAAACCTGGCATGCAGGTACAACTTGGGGTTGCACTGTTGTGTACCATAACTTGGTCACTGTGACCTACTTTTGGTGGACATGCATCTCAACAGTATACTTGTTAATAACTTTGCCCTTGTACTTCATCTTAAAATAAAAAGGCTATTTAAACAAAGAAATTGACTGCAGTCATGATAACATTACTAACTGACATAAAATAAAAAGTTTTTACAGTTTTAGAATTTGTTATCATGATTGCTTTGTTCTGTTTGCAGGTCACGTGCCGTGCCATTGGAATAGGAGCCTACCTGGTTCGTCTCGGACAGAGGACCATACAGGTGGAGAACTCCCACATCATTCTTACTGGATTTAGCGCTCTTAACAAGGTCAGTTGTATCTTCCTGAAAAAATTAATTAAATTTCAGTTTAAATTTGCCACCTGCTATGGCTGTGTCTAAGCTAGCAGATTTTAAGTTATTGGATGCTGGGTCTGTAACCACTTTGACAGTATCTAAGCTATCAGATTTAAGACTGGTAGATGCTGTCATAAATCGGATAGCATAGATACTGCCATAGACAATATGAACCCAGCATCTACTAGTCATAAATCGGATAGCATAGACATTGCCACAGACAATATGAACCCAGCATCTCCTAGTCATAAATCTAATAGCATAGACACTGCCACAGATGATATGCATCTATCATCTATGGCAGTGTCTATGTAGTAGTGTTGGTATAAAGTGCTCCTACTGGCAGTAGCTTGTGGGAATTTCCCTATTAGCTCAGTTGGTAGAGCACTGGACTATCGTACTGAGAGTCCATGGTTCAAATCCCCTCAGTGGAGGTTGATTTTTCTGTTACATTTGGAGCCGACGTAGGGACTGGGTGTGTTCTTAACACAAGAATACAATTATAACCCAGTCAGAACCCGTAACAGTTCAACTGCCCGTGGCCCACAGCTCCGGGACGTAGCTTCACTTGAGGGGGGAGTATGTAGTAGTGTTGGTATAAAGTGCTCCTACTGGCAGTAGCTAGTGAGAATTTCCCTATTAGCTCAGTTGGTAGAGCGCTGGACTATCGTACTGAGAGTCCATGGTTCAAATCCCCTCAGTGGAGGTTGATTTTTCTGTTACATCTATGCTATCCGATTTATGACAGTAGTTGCTGGGTTCATATTGTCTATGGCAGTATCTATGCTATCCGATTTATGACAGTAGATGCTGGGTTCATATTGTCTATGGCAGTATCTATGCTATCCGATTTATGACAGTAGATGCTGGGTTCATATTGTCAATGGCAGTATCTATGCTATTAGATTTATGACAGTAGATGCTGGGTTCATATTGTCAATGGCAGTATCTATGCTATTAGATTTATGACAGTAGATGTTGGGTCCATAGCATCTAATGCATTGTCTAAGCTATTAGATTTATTACCATAAATGCTGGGTCCATATTCCTATCCAGGCTCTAAGCCAGAGTGGGGAGATGCAAGACCATTACATCCACTTCTCTTTCATTAACAACTTTCCTGTCTGCAAATATGTATGAATTTGTTTATGTAAATGCCTTAGATGATTAGGGAGTGAGTGAGGGTGGTTGATATCTGTTGTAATGGTGACACATAATGTGATATTTCTGTTTATTTAACAGGTGTTGGGAAGAGAAGTGTATACCAGTCACAGTCAGCTTGGTGGGATACAGATAATGTTCAACAATGGTGTCACACACAGTGTGGTTCCTGATGACTTTGAAGGGGTCTTCAAAATACTTAAGTGGCTGGCATACATGCCTGATGTAAGTTACTCAACCAACCATATATAATACTATATGAACAGCACAATAGGTAGATGTTTAAACACTATAATAATGCCCATTCAAAGGATGGGAACGTTTGTTTAACAACACCCCACTACACTAAACTGTGGCTGTTGGTTATCTAATGTTAATTGTGAGTCTTGGGATGGAAGAGTAAGAGGAGAAACTTGCTGTTATCAAATAGACTACTCTTACTGATAGCAGCCTCAGGTGTGGTTTTTTTATCTACCCTTTCCTGCAGGCCTAGGGCCTGTGCTAATAAAAACTTTTAAAAAGTCTGTTTTCTGTCATTTAATACCAACAAAAGTGAGTGTTTTGAGAGTTAAATCAGAATATGTGAGAAAATGTAGTTTCTTTTAGGAATTTAGTTCTTTCACTGTTGAAAGGAATGTTTACTTTACTCTGCATTTAACAACTTGTGTTTTTTTATTCAGAAAAAAGGTGGCCAATTGCCAATCATGGAAGCTTATGATTCTGTTGAGCGAGATGTTGATTACGTTCCAACAAAAACACCATATGACGTCCGCTGGATGTTGGCAGGCCGATACAGTCCTGGTATGGCTACCATACATGTGTTTATTAGCAGGGTATTTGATTAATGATCGTGGTTGACTCGGTCTCAAGTTTTCCCACCGGTTGGGCTATTTCTCATTCTAGCCAGTGCACCACGACTGGTATATCGAAGGCTGTGGCATGTGCTATCCTGTCTGTGGGATGGTGCATATAGGCCTCAGATCTTCCCATTTGGTTGACCAAAGTCCGGAAATATATGTGCACAAGTAGTCTGTTGTTTGACTGATTATGTCATGGCAGACAGTTTTGAAGTGACAACTGTTAGACTGAAATTGATGAGAGAGCATGTAGTTTGCACATGTGTGTAACTTGTTAACATTGAAGTCTGTTTTGTGGTAATTCTGGCCCATGCTAAAGTAGTAGTTCTTGTGTAAAATGGGTGTACTCCAGGTTTGTTTAAACTAATATCCTGGGTTGAGCTTTTCAGGTTATGTTGCCTTCAGGCAGGCAAATATGCATGAAAAATTCATAGGCCTATTGATATTTATAGTATATTAAACAAGCTTCCATTTCGTATTATGTTTATGTCAGAATGAAAATTATTTCACAAGAAACATAAACATGATACAAAATGGTAGCGATGGTTTAATATCCTATTTATTACCCATAATCGATCTTCACTTATATCGCTCAACTCATTTAGTTGGCGTTCTTGTAAGTGTGTATAGTGCCAGTTGATGACGTCATCACGTGATGTTAAAGTGTTACGTCCCACTTGGCGTTCTAGTGGGACGTATCACTTAGATATATACAAAGATATTTTTAACCATATGAGTGATAATAATAAACGTACTATAGCCACTAACACTATATAGAAACATAGCACAAATAATTGTGGTCTGTGGCCATATAAAAGATCCCTTGCTACTAATGGAAAAATGTAGCAGGTTTCCTCTGAAAGACTACCAGCTTAATAATCTTGGTTTTGTGCTACACGTTTTGATTGAGTGTCACATCCTGATAGTGCTCCTTTATCTTTACACTGATGTTCATATTGACAGTCTACATCCATTTTATTTTAACAGAGATCAGTTCTTGGCAGACGGGATTCTTTGATAAGGATTCCTGGGAGGAAATTTTCCAGCCTTGGGCTCAGTCTGTTGTGACGGGGAGAGCAAGGTAATTATAACGAATGTCGCATCTCAGGGGAGAGCAAGGTAATTATAACGAATGTCGCATCTCAGGGAAGAGGGAGAGCAAGGTAATTATAACGAATGTCGCATCTCAGGGAAGAGGGAGAGCAAGGTAATTATAACGAATGTGGCATCTCAGGGGAGAGCAAGGTAATTATAACGAATGTGGCATCTCAGGGGAGAGCAAGGTAATTATAACGAATGTCGCATCTCAGAGAAGAGGGAGAGCAAGGTAATTATAACGAATGTCGCATCTCAGGGGAGAGCAAGGTAATTATAACGAATGTGGCATCTCAGGGGAGAGCAAGGTAATTATAACGAATGTCGCATCTCAGCAGTAACATTATGCCTATTATACTTCGGCAGAAGAAATGTCAAATTATACACAATTGTTTAATTCTGTTTTTGTTTTTTAAAAATTTAAGCATTATTAAAGTATTATATATAAAGTATGTAATATGACATATTTGTGGGGGTTTCATAGTTGCAGAGAATAAAATAATTGGAATCAAATTTAACATCTTGATCTGGTATAATTAATTTAATTTGGAAATCTGTTATGATCACCAATAATAATTACACACTGAAAAACGATCAGCATTAAGGAACTATTTTTAGCCCATGATGGCTTGGCTTGATATTCTACTCATAAAAATACTATCTCTTATACAGACTGGTTATTATGGTTTTGTTCAAACTTAATTTTAATATTTTAGTTAATTCCTGCAGTTTTCAGGTTTTGGTGAGGGTTTTTTTGGTATTTCTAGACTTGGTGGTATTCCAGTTGGGGTGATTGCTGTGGAAACCCGCACAATGGAGCTGGTGATCCCAGCAGATCCTGCCAATGTAGACTCCGAATCAAAGGTTTGTGTCATTTAACCTTTAGACTACTGGATTAAGTTTTAGTAAAAACCATGTTGAGTGGGTACAAGTTTATAATTTTTACTCACATATATTCACTTAAATGTTTTATAAATACATGAAATAAAGTTCATATATGAATTGGTAAGTATTATTTTCGTGGGTTTTTGTAATTTTTTATTATTTTTAGATCAGCTAATGGTGATTAAAATTGGTCAAGAAATCAAAAAAGTTGCGTTTACATACGGGCATTTGTGGCCAGCTGTCCAGTATTTATGCCCATTATTCCCGATAACTGGTTTTCTAACCAGAATTTTTTTTTTAATTCGAACTACGATTCATAGTGCAATATTTGGTGATTTTCGTTGTTGGTAAAACGATCAAATTTATTATCAAATTAGCTGTCACAATCAGCTATCGATCCCTGAAAATGACCGTGACGTGCAGCCATTGCTGTCAAGCGAATTTTTTTTGCCGAAAACCGCTTTTTGAACTCAAAATTTCAAGGTATTTTCAGTTGAAAAAATCAAAACAAAAGCCACCATTTTGAAAAAAGAAAAAAAAATTCTTTTATTATATTTCCGTTTCCGTGACTGTCATGTGCAAAATGGCGGGAAGTATGAATTGGGGAATGCACTGTATACAGTATACAGTATGTCGACTGACGTTGGGCGAGATATCTCGCCTGCAGTACTCAGGTTAAATGGTGTCCAAAACAATATTGTTCCCAAATTTTAACATTTGTTATTATTTTTTTTTTTTTTTTAAGGCAAAAAATATAGGTTGTGACGAGGCAACTTACAAAATTTTGTTGATATTTATTGGGTCTGCTAAACAAAAATGTTAATGCGCTGTAGATCAATCTTTCTTTGTGTTTTAATGCATGAATGATTTTGATGAAAATTTGACAGGCCTGTACAGAATTAATTTTTTTAATTGGTAGGTGTATTGTCTTGTATTTGTTAAAAAAATTAATAGGTGTCTAGTTCCACCAACTGATTTTATGAGGAGTTCTGTATTACACAATAAAGTCTTGATTTCTCGGTGATCAGGTGATTCAACAGGCAGGTCAGGTGTGGTTTCCCGACTCGGCATACAAGACCGCTCAGGCAATCATGGATTTCAACAGAGAGGAGCTTCCTCTGATTGTGTTTGCCAACTGGCGAGGATTCTCTGGTGGAATGAAAGGCAAGCTTTTTTATTGTCTTATTGTCATTTTTATTAATTTTATATACGCAATTTGGCATGTGTTTTAAACAGGCCCCAGGCCTAATTTCAAGCCAAAAAAAGGTACAAACCACACAAAGATACAAAACACAGATTTAAAAGATATATTTTTTTATATAAAGGTGTTTTTTTAAGGTTATTAATATATTGGATTTTACAACAAGGCCATGGACTGAAAACTGCTGGATGGAATGACACAAACTGTCTTGCTGATATTTAATTGGGTCAGCAATATTCAGTAGTGCTTAATTTTTGCCAATTTGAAGGTATATATTTTTAACATTGCATTCTATTTCTATTTGCCAATCAGTAATAAAAAACATTTAGCATGCCCTGTAATACCATGGAATTAGATCATGCATCTCCCAGACAGCTCTGTTGCCTTACTGGCTCAAATATTGACTAATAGATATTTTAAAATTATGAATTTGTTTTTAATTTCAGATATGTACGACCAGGTGCTGAAGTTTGGTTCGTACATCGTGGACAGCCTGCGTGACTACAACCAGCCAGTGATCATCTACATCCCCCCGCACGCGGAGCTGAGGGGAGGGGCGTGGGTGGTGGTTGACCCCACCATCAATCCGGAGCACATGGAGATGTTTGCTGATCAGCTGTGCAGGTCTGTGTGATGAGACTACCGAGTTAATGGTCATTTAAATGACACCAGTCACTAGGCTTATTCGGTCTTTAATAGGTTCCACTGGCATACCCAGATAAAGAGTGATGTTTTCCCCCATCTCACCACCCAGTGCTGGGAAATATATGGAAGTCAGATTCTTCATTCCCTTTTTGGGACCGTGCTAAATATTTATGGATACACCACCAAGAACATAAGTGGTGATTTCAGTAGCCACACTTATTGTATTAACTCCCACTATTATCCCTTACTACCAGTATTTGTGATGTTGTATGATGATGCTACTGGGTTCATACCATTTGTAATGCTTGTGTTTCACAGTATGACACTCAAATCGAATCTCCATTCCTCATGAGACCTGGATAGGCTGTTTTCTATTTATTCTTCTACAAAATTAACTTCTTGATAGGTACGGATTTGTATTCATCTTTGATCTAGACCAAAGATATTATTAATGTTATTACCCATATGCTTAAAAATATCTTGGTACATATCAAAGATGCACTACAAACTTACCGGAATATCAGTCCAAAAAAGGTCAGTGATATAAATTAAAATCGATTTTGAGTAATAAATAGGATATGCAGCTCACTACCATTTCATATCATGATTATGTCCAGAATTAAATATTTTTCAGTTGTCACAAGCTTTAGCTTGGTTATGAAATGGAAGCTCCTTTAATATCCTATATTATTACCCATATGAACAGAGAGAAGTGGGGAAAGAAAAGTGATCTTTCCCTTTGGAAAGAAACCCCCCCCCCCCCACCCACCCCCCCCCCCACCCCCCCCCCCCCCCCCCCCCCCCCCCCACCCACCACCCCCAACCCACCCCCCCCCCCCCCCCCCCCCCCCCCCCCCCCCCCCCCCCCCACCACCCCCCCCCCCCCCCCCACCCCAACCCCCCCCCCCCCCCCCCCCCCCCACCCCCCCCCCCCATTTCTTCCCTAGATATGTTTCAGTTTCCATGGTGTAAGTCATGTCAACAACTAACTTACATCACAGCTATGATGCAACGCTGTGTCTTGTTCTCAACGTGCAAACTTGTTTTCAACAACAGTATCGTTCAAAAATCTTCCATAAAATAATAAATATTGAAAATGGCTTATAAATAGAATACCCAACTCCTTACTCGCCAATACTGTTTATCTTGACTTTGGCAAGGGAAGGACAACATCAATTCACTTGTGCAAGATAAACGGTATTGCCTCGTAGCTCATTGAGTATTCTCTAAATATGTAACTACATTTATCATGTCTACTCGTCACCTTCTATCCTGAAGAGCTATGTTGTTTGAACAGTATTATACTTGCTGTGTTGTAGAGGTGGGGTGCTGGAGCCAGAGGGAACGGTGGAGATCAAGTTCAAGAAGCGAGACCAGGAGAAGGTGATTCGGCGCCTCGACCCCGTGGTGCGCAGTCTAGTCGAGCAGCTCAGCACCCCGGACCTGCCCAGCAGTGACAAGGAGCGGCTGGACAACGAGCTCGACAAACGCATTGCCCGGGTCCTGCCCATATACCACACCATAGCCGTCCAGTTCGCAGACCTCCACGACACGCCAGGCAGGATGGAGGAGAAAGGGGTGATATCTGTAAGCAGTACTGTTGATTGACAAACTACTTCAATGTGCACACAAATAGTGACTGCAATCAAAACCCTCTGTCCATATTGTCAGAAGTGTGGACAATGTTACTGGCAATTAATTCCAGCTACTAGTATTCAGTCCCACATTACAACTCTGTTTGAAGCACAGCCATTGCTACACTAAAGTCCGAACCACATTGTTAACAACTAAGATAAATTACTATCCTACCTCTAATTATCATTAGATTGTTCCCACACTTCATCTAAACAGAGGTTGTGAAAAAAACATTACAATGACACAGATTCCACATGCTAGATTATAACCATGTCACCTACATTGACTTTGCTCAGATTTGTTAGAACAAAACATATGCAATATTTTGCTGGCTGCCATTTTGTGTTTTTATAGAATGCTCTTCCAAGAGGGGTAGGTTGATATTAAGTAATCTGATAATGTCATGACATGCTGAGGTTTAACACAATTGTCATGATGTCAGATTTAATATTTACTTCAGAGGCTTGCATGTTTTGTCCTAGGAGATCTTAGCGAAGTCCATATCAGTGATATGGTTTCAGTCTAATATGTGGAATCAATGTCAATGTAATGGGTTTTACACAATTTATGTCTGAATAAAATGTGGAGAACATTTTATGGTAATTAAAGGTAGGAGAATAAATTATCGTGGTTGTTAACAATGTAGTTCGGACTTTAGTAGTAATTTAAAGTTGGTCTACAAATCCCTGTGTTTATTTCTTTCTATCAATATATGTTATTCCTTCATCCATCACCTGTTCACTGATCTCTTTCTTTCTGCATTAGTATCATTAAAAAGCAAAACAAACATCAGCTATTAGGTTTCAAACAATACACTCTGCTCTCAATGTAGTATTATTCATTATTCAATAAATGTTTGTATTTTTTTCAGGGTGTACTGCAGTGGAAGCGCAGTCGCAGTATCTTGCACTGGCGCATTCGACGGCGTCTACTCGAGAACCAGCTAAAGAACAAAATGCGTCCATTCACTCGGGGTCTGAGCAATGGGCAGCTCAACAACATGCTCAGTCGGTGGTTTGTGGAGGACAAAGGCACTGTTAATGTGAGTAGAGAGGTCTTGTGGTAGGGGCATGGCTTTTACTTTATCTAAGACCAGTTTGACAGCTTTGTTTTTATTTCGTGAATGTTCTGTAAAGAAAAAGAAAGTATGGACAAATATTTATTTTTCCAGTGAAAACAACCGTTTACTTCAGATTTTGATTACTTTCAGAAATCAGTTAAGCAAGATAATCTTGAGAATACATTCCGCCTAAGGTTGTCAGCATTAGTTAGGATTGTTACAAGTTTAATGTTCTTCAACTGAATTTGTTTTTTAATTTATGATGCCACTCTTATTTAATTAGTTTTTTTAATTGTGGACAAATTATTTGTTTTAAAATTTTATTCATTTTTTACAAAGTATTTGAATCTTAATGTTTTTCATATGCCATTTAAAAAAAGAGTAATGATTGACCAATCAACTGGTACAGTAATAGGGCAGGTTATGCCAATCTTAACTTTCTTCTTTAAAAAAAGGCCTGGGGGTCTCATATGATTCGCTTAAATTTATTACTTTATATCAGTGGGTGTTTTTTTTCTGTCATTTACATGCAATCACCTTGTGAATTAAAAAAAAGAAAAACCCCAAACAAGTTACTATACTAGATTACGACAAATAAGAAACAATTCCTAATATTTATTTTCTTCCCCATCCAAAAACATTACTGACAAACAAATGGGTGCTGTTTTGAAATAATTTTGGGTATTATCTTAGCACCTTCTGTATGTTAAAATGTCCAACAGGTATCGCTCAAGTTGAAAAATCCTGGTGTACATAGAACAGGACCCATATTTTTGAAACTATCGCAAAACTATCTTAGGCTATGTGACAAAGATAACTTAGAAAATCCCTAGCTAGGGCCCCATTTTATGAAGCTATCTTAGCTGTCCTCTTAAGTTGATCTTAGCCTTAAGATCGCTTCGTAAAACGGGGCGCAGGAGAATAAGTGACAAAGAGTGACAGCCAGTAGATGTAGCTCGTACTTGTGTGTTCCAGGCCTACCTGTGGGAAGACGACAAGGAGGTGGTCACATGGCTGCTGGCCCAGCTCGATGAGAAGACCCACACAAAGTCCGTGTTTGAAAACATCAAGTGTCTCCAGAGAGACCATGCCATGCAGCAAGTCCGCAGGTAGATACAAACTTATTGTTAGATTATAACAGTCTCCATTTTGTATCAGTGTCTCCAGAGAGACCATGACATTCAGCAAGTCCGCAGGTAGATACAAACTTATTGTTAGATTATAACAGTCTCCATTTTGTATCAGTGTCTCCAGAGAGACCATACCATTCAGCAAGTCCGCAGGTACATACAAACTTATTGTTAGATTATAACAGTCTCCATTTTGTATCAAGTGTAGGTCTTGAACAAATCAGTTTCATTGGTCACATACTTTTAGCAGATGATAATTGATAATGATTTCTTGGTATATAAACGTGATATGAAATTGAGGTAGAAGGTTATATTGTGCTAGTCTTTAGTGTGATGTAGGATTGACGACTCTCAGTGGACACTTATGGGTGCCAGTGCTCCATTACTGGTACTTCAGAATCTATAAACATAAAATTGGCATGAACACATATATTTTGAGCTGTATGAATTATAATCTTGGAATGTCATGTTTCACAAACATGCTAAATTGCTATATAATTTTGGTGAAAATGATGGGGTTTTTTATTATTAATCTTAGCTTGGTTAGATTGTTGTTATTACATATTACACTGATGGAAACACAATGCATCACACAAACAGTAATAGCAAATAATGACGTCCTGCATAGTTTCACATTATATCTTTCTATGTTATACAGACGTTACTACACTAGTAGTGAATTAATTACATTTGGGTTCAAATGTCATTTGTTCCTGTATTTCTTTCTATCTGTATATTATATCATCCAAAAAATTTTCTTGTTAACCATGTCTCGACTACATCGTCATGCTAGTTGTTTATCTTATGTAATATATTTTATCAAGTCTCTTTTTATTTATTATTAAATATTTTGTTTTCAGTTTAATACAAGACAATCCTGAAGTGGCGATGGACTCGATTGTTCATATCACCCAGCACGTCACTCCAGCTCAGCGGGAACAAATATCAAGAATTCTGGCCAACATGGACTCGGCAACATAAATCGTGGCCAGATTAGTTGTATACAGATACGAGAAACCAAAAAAATCCCACCCCAAATATTGTTCATTCTTTCAGTCGACAAATTCTTCCATTAATCCAGGATGTGAAATACTTCTTGTGAATAGGGTATGCACAATGTGCCAACAAGACTTAAGAAAAACAACAAATACCCTTAATAATGAATTTGTCCAATAGGCTGTAGTGCTGTTTCGAGTGGATCTGTTAATTGTTTGTGTTTTTTGTGTGTCTTACACTGCAAACATTAATTAAACAAAAAATTGGATGTGTATTGTTGTTTTGCATGTGTCAAGCTGCCACCTAAGGAAGTATGAATAATTGGTTAAAACGTGGCTGCTTGATGTAAACAATTTGAACTACTATAAAATAGAAAATTGAGTGATTTAGTAATATATTTGTTTAAATTAACTATTGCTATTTATTGTTTTACACAGGGTGTTGTACAGTACCTTATTCTGATAACAAACTTTATGCTATGTGCAGAAAAGTAAATCCTTTTTCTTCAATGAGTACTGTATTCCCATGCATTTTGTTTTACTCACTGGAATGATCAAGTGTAATCAAAACAATTTCAGTGTTGTTCAAGCCAGTGATGTCATGTGAAATAAAGTTATTAATTTTCATATTTAAATTGGTTTACACCTTTATTTGTATATTAAATGTGAGGCAACAAACTTGGTTAATTCTACCAGGTAATGATAACGCTGTATCTACATTGCGATATTACATATTAATGTTGATGAAGCATGATGCCATTAGGCTAGCTTTGTATTTTTGTAATTATAATGCTATAATGCTCAAATGCATCCATTTGAGAGAAGGGTAAAATGGCAGATGATAGAAGTGCCCACCTTAGCAGATTTGACTAACGACTGTAAATATTTTAGGATGTTTCACATTAGAATTTCCATCATGTTGACACATTCCATTGTAATCTGGTCGTAAACAGTTACTAATTGGTATTATTGATGTAATCATGGTACTTGGATTAGAAATCGAAGTACTGAAAGTCGGGGGTTTCTAACCCTGAAAGGCATTAATTCTAGTTTAAAGACTAGGTTTTTTTGTCATCACATTTTTTATATTTTGTCCATAGAATCAGTAATAAGAATAATTAATATATAAGAATGGGATGTGCATAGTTTATAAACAGTTATCTCGAGTAAATTTGTAAATTTCTCAAAATATATAAATTTTTAGCCGATTTGAATTTAATTGTGAATTCTTTTCACCACAAGGTTAGTAATTTATTTCCGAACTCATGTAGAAATTAGTGTTTCTGAAAATATCTTCCCAAAATGGCTTTTTAGCACCATTAATTTTGAATGTGTGCATGACTGGGGAGAGAATGGTATTACCAACAAGTACAGACGACAGACTACAGATTAGTACAAATAAAGTGACGAGATGAATATGACATTTACTCGTGTTTGTGGATTGATTGGTGCATATGGAGATTTAGTTTTTCACATACATGAATGACTCCTTAAATTGACCCCACTATTGAAATAATGTTGGGGAAAAGTAGTCCTATGCTTCAGGATTCCCAAATTTATTATTATATTGATTATAAATACTGAATGAGATGTAATATATGATATTGAAATTGAAAATCAAAATGTTATAGTTAATGAAAGCATTTGTTTCTTTAATTCATTAATTTTATTAGTTGATCATAATTCTGCTTGTTTTGCTTTATATTATAGTAGTAGTAGTAGTTCTTTTACAACACTATTAAGTTTTTTTATTAAATGAATAGTTGAACCGGTTTGTGAAAACCACCCATAATATCCATTAAATGATAGCGTTTATGTAGACCGAGGTAAAATTCATAATGGGGATGTGTTTAAAGTGTTGTTCGTAGATTGATAATAATTTTATATCAAGTGACCATTATAGCAAATACCTATGTCTGTCTGTATGTTACTGTAGGCGAGTGATCAGTGGCAGTTTCCCATAGCATACTGTCATTTCATTAAAGAGCCAAGTTCCAGTTTTGTGTCGTATTAAAGAACGTTATTCTATCAAATAGAGAATTTAAAGCCACCTGAATTTTGTTTTGATTTCTTACTGTCTTACTTAGAATATCACTTTCTACAAATCCCAATGTAGTCAGCCTGCATTACTGGACATTTGCAGCTACTATTTGTATTACAATTGTTGTGAATGTGTGATATGGAGTAACATGCACAGACATGTTTTTTTTTGTTTTTTTTTAAACTGCACTTATTTCAGGCAAGTGATGGGATGGAAACCTGCGTCTTTTGTGCATGCATCATTTGTAGTGCAATATTGATTTATGGAGTAAATAATCTTGTCACTTGTGTGTGCTGTGTATACTTCAGTGTTAAAATAGGATAACATTTCTCAAATTGTTAATGTATATTGCTATCTTAATCATGACAGTATTATACATATCTTTGCGTTAAAACTAACTGTTAATGTTTTCATTAGCTTTCTTTGTCAATTATTGTGCCGGTTTATGTATTTATATCTTAAATTACGAATGTCAATTTCAAAATGCTTTAATTTGAAATGCTTTAATTTGAAAAAAGGTCATAATAAAATTTCTACAGAAATTTGTTATTAATAAAGTCATTGTTTATCAAATTTGTTACTTTTTATGTCAACCTTAAGACTGGATAGATAAACTCGGACACAGATTACGACACGAAAGACTCCTTATTGTGTATGTGGTGTCATCCATGTCATTGGCCTAATGGTTTCAACCAAAACAGGAATAGTTGTTAGAATTCAGAAAAGGCAAGTGTTTCTGATACTTGGGGGCCCAAAAACTAGACGCTGGTCCAGACTGGCATTACAAGTGTTCCCAACTCTGAATGGATATGACATTTCTGTTGGGAGTCCAGTTTTACAGGGCATGATAAACAACCAGTTCAGCCAGCAAATGTTTCGCTAACATTGGTTTTCCATGAAGTGCATAAACCAGTCTGGCCATGTACACTATTGTGAGATTAGTAGAACCGGCACAGATGTGCAACCAAATGTATAAAAAAAAAAGAGAAGCTATTTATGGGCATCATTCCTACAATTGCACCTCGGTCAAATGTTTTACCACCGAGCTACATCCTGAGCTACATCCTGCCCCACGTATCAAAAAAAAAAAGGAACCATGACATTAAACCGACCCTGTATTTCAAATGGGAAAGGACATACCTGTCGTAAGAACAAACCATTCAAACTAATGGTTGTCAATTTTTAAAAGGTAAAACAACATTAACGCTATTATCTAGGATCAAGACACAAAAATGAAACCATGTCTGATATTGAGGGATTTAATCTACACAAACAACATTGTCCTAAGATACAACAATTACAATAACCGGCATGTACAATAACCGGCATGTACATGTAGAGTCAATAAATTACAATAGAAACCAACAATGAGCTTTAACAACAGATCCAAGTATAAAATAATATCAAAGATTTTATATTGTAATAATAAAATTTATCAAGTACACTGTCTTTATATCCATCAAGGCTGGGGGAGAGTGAGATGGAGGTCATAAAACAATTTTAAGGTACCCCACCCTCAACTGCTGTATAAATGAAGATATAGCTGTGGTTCCTGAATTTTACACAAATCCAGTCTGATAAGTATGAGTTTACACAGAAATTGTATAAAATACACAAGTCTATCCATCATGGAGATAATTACAAAATAGCAGGTCGTAACTATTTAAAAAAAAAAAAAAAAAAAAAAGCTTGGTTTACTACTCTGAACATTACCCAAGAAAAAGAAATGCAAAGCATATAATTAACATGGATTTCTTACTTTAAAGGATATATGTTGCATAAAAACACCAACGTACACAAGAAATGTTACGCCATTTTCAAGCAAATTTGAGAAATACTGAATTTATTCAGCTGAAGGTACCTCAATTTTTTATTTCAACTAAGTGCTAATTAATTTTCATCTGTTGATCCAAATTTTATTGGAATTAAAATTTTAAAAAGAAAATGGTGAAAAACAATTCATTACAAAATACAATGGACATTTGTATGTTAGTTTTCATGAATATAACTTAGAAAAATATTAAGCTAAAATGTGGTTGATTTGTAATAGGTGTCACAGTATATTAATTATTTTAATTATCAATCAATAAAGTACAACAAATGTCCAAATATTTGGCATTTTTTAAAGCACGTCAACATCATAATTTAAAACAGTAATTACCAGAATTTGGAAAAACAACAAACAAAAACCCAACAAAAAGTACAACAGGAGTATGAATTACACAGAATGAAAATCATACAGAAACTATGATTTAAAAAAACACAAACCTTTATCATTTGCTCCTTACTGTACATATATAAGCAACACAATGTATAGAGAAGTAACTATAATAGTTATAATACTAAATTATACACCCTAAAGTCTTTTGCTTGGCACACAATTAATGCTGACTCGACAATCACATCAGCATTAATCGGTAGGCGTGTGCAGGGCAAATTCTAATCTCCAGTTTTGCCCACACAGACTTGTAAATCCATGTATACGAAGGGCATGACTAGGTTCTCTACTGTAATAATATCTAAGCATTCATGGAAGAAATAAATCCACAGGTGTGTTCAGGATGGCAAGCATTCGCAATCACTTGCTAGACTGGTTTTTGTGTCTAACGTTAGATAAATGTGATACGATAGAAGATGGCACCAGTCCAATAGATTTGCCACAAATTCACACGCTTCATTGGAGAAAATTCACATTGTACCTGTGGTCATTACACTGAAGACTCGGAACATTTCCTGTTATTTTGCCCTCTATATAATAGAGTGCCAGTCCTACTTATCCAGGTTAAGTCATTTAAATTTAAATATTAACACACTAATATATGACGATCCCAACTTAACACTACAAGAAAGCGGTCCTATCTGTAAAGCATATCATAATTTCATTGCTGATTTCAAAGGTTTTGATGATGATACAGCCAGATTTAAAAACGACAAACAAATTGCTGAAGCTTCTACTCGATCAACTTCAAATGCCCCAATATGTAACCAATTCAATAGCGAACATCACCATCTGGACTTTAGTAGACAATAACACAAAAAAACTACCTTCTGCAGGCTTGAAAGTAATTTTTCAGTCGGTCACTTAACAAATTTCTACGAGCACTACCAATTACATTAAAGAAGACCCAGGCCTGTTATTTCAATTTAATGATCTTTTAAACCTATTTACATTATTCAAAAGGTCAACAGGGCAGACCTTTTATGTCATGCTCACTTGGCCCCAATTAATTTGATCAACTGATCACCACCAAGATGTATGAGCACCACCAAGACGTATGAGCACAATTTGGTGTTATTAAACAGTTGTAGTTATCTAGAGATTTTTAAACCTATCTTAGCGCTATGATATTGTAAATTTGTTTTAGACTGTGACATCACTATGATGTGTGTGATAGCTTACAATGGTTTGGACGATATTGTAGAGCTAAGATACATGTAGCTTAAAAAATGTGGGCCCTGGTCATAAACTGCACGATTCATGATATTTATTAAAAAATGGGATTAAGCACATTACAGCTTGATTTCAAAACCCATTATGGTTAGCTTTCTGACCATAGGTTGGAAATTCCAAGATTGTTGAATAAAAAACACCACTTAGTGGGGAAAACCCCCTGTATTTTTGTGCTTATATCCAATTAAGGGGCATGCATGCTGTCCTGTGTACACACACACACACACACACACACACACACACACACACCAGCTATCTGGACAGCCTGTACAGGATAGTGGGTTAGAGGTTAGTTATTAGTGAGAGCTGGTACTGTGAGACAAACCCACTACCTACCAGTCTCACATGTAATGGCTACATCACGAGGCTGGTAATAAAACTGTACAGTTGTTGCATTTATATTTTTCATTTAACAGAAAAAATTAAATGGGGAAGTGAGACTGGAGCTGTGACTGTAACCACTCAAGACTCAGCTGAACAATCGTGAGGCAAACTGACCACAATGAGTGTCAAACAAGCAACTGTGCAGGCCTCTCAAAATTGCAAGAGCGATAGTTTCGTTCGCGTGTCGCTTGTATAACTATAATTTTGCATTCGTGTACTAATTTAGGACATCATTTACGTGATCGTGATGGGTAACCTAAAAACAAAATGGGTATCAACTCGAAGAGACCTGTTGTGTGGGTGTAAATATGCCAAGATCTTAAATTAATGTTTTATCCATTTTGATACACTTAAAGTGAGTTAATGATACAATAAAATAAAGACGAAAATTCAACATGTACACTTTGTTTCATGGTTCCTTCACAATTTTGAAGGCAAAATTCAAGCATTTAGTAAGAACTTTTCACTGTAAAATTACAACTGTCAAGAATGTTTGCATTCACTGTATTCAAGTGGTAGCACTTTATCTCATATATTTTCGTATTTGTCGTAACAGTGTATCCAGCTATCTTCAATATTTGTGACAAAATGATGCTGCCAATAAAAAGATGTCAATAGTAGTACATGTTGCAACTGACAAAAATTTTAAGGGAATTTTGAAGAAGGTAAATTTTAATATTTATCAATGGAAATAAGCAATTCAAATCACTTTTCCAGATGATTTTCTCAAATTCAAGGACTTTTCAAATCTGTAAGAACCCAGTGTTCTGATTAACATGATTAAAAAACAAAACAAAAATCTTTGTTTTGCTAAACGAGCACTAATCTGTATATATGATTACTTGAAAAAAGACCCATAGTTTATTAATGTTTATAATGACTTAAATGATCATCAGAGGATGAGGGCAGTCCTGCTGCTTATAAAGTTTTTACAATGTGCCTCAGAGAGCGAGCCAGTGCTGCTGTTTTATGAAGTCTGATGATAACACACATGTTTATAGAGTCCTCCGTCTTGTTCTAAAGTGCGTCTGGGTAATGTTCGACGAAGTCCTGGATCTTCTCGTGTGTCAAGGGACCAGACAGAAAGTGATCGATCTCACACAGCTCCTGATTCTTGGCCTGCAAAATAAACAAACAAAACATTAAGGAACAATTATTAACTTACTCAAATAAAGTAGATTATTAGGCAGGAACCGATTATTGATCTAGAATGTGATTAACACTGAAATTATATAATGGTCAAAAGGTTTGTGTTATCTTCTTTTGTTGTTGCAACATAAGTCTTTCCTTAGGTGACTGACCTTTTTTACAATACTTTTAAAAAATTACAATATAATGTGGGGGTTTTAATAGTTACTGTATAAGCCACAAATTAATTTTATGTTTACATATATGTAAAGAAAACAGGTATCACATAAGTTTACTAACTAATGTAAAATTTAGTTAACCTCTTAGGATGCAATTAATCCTGAACACAATCATAGTAGATTTTAATGAACCAATCCGACTGATCTACAAGAACTTGGTGGTATAATCGCCATTAGTGCTTTTAAACTGATCATTTCAAAAAGTATCCTCACTGTATGTTTTTTTCGTTTTTTTTCATGTCACAAAATGCAAAGTATAAATTTAAGAAAGCCTTATGAAAAGTCTTTTGTCATATAAAACCAACCATGAGACAATTGAATTTATTCACTCTGCAATTATGTGAAACATTGCAATAAATATACTGATCTTGAAGTTGCAGTGTTCATTAAACATGCATCAGGGAACACTTTGTTTAGTATCATATCAGGATTCACAACAAGTTTCAGAGATCGCTACATAATGTTTAATGTTAACTACTTGTTGCTAATCAATTTTCCAGCTGACAGCAAATGTTTCTAATAAAAAGTTTCAAAAACAAAATGTTCCCTGTATAGTGTTGGTGCATATTTTGCTTTAAGTATGAAAGTTTAAATAATTGTTTAGAAATGAAATGATGCACTGCATTTGTGAGGATATTCTGTTTTGGCAAAAACCTGGAGAATGACAAGCCAACTCTTTCAAATAGATACACATGAATCGATGTAACAGAGGTGAAATTCGGGTGAAAAAGCTATAAATGATCTTGCAAAAAATGTGAAGCAACATTTATCATGCAAGAATGTCTAGCATATGCTCAAGTGATCCTTAAAACAATTTGGTTTACAACAGGGAAAAGAAAACATGGCTGAAACAAAGAATCTTTTTATTGCCAGTCAGGTTACAGCAAGTTGTTAGTCGTATAGTTCTTCATCTGTATGCCATCTAGTGGACAAGGTCCTTTTTCTGTGCAGTAATACACATAATAATTGTATCAGAAGATATTAGTAGTCCAAGACAAAGAGCAATATGGTGGTAATTCCTGTATAGATGTTTTAGTAACAGCTAATGAATGCAAAGTCAGTATGATGGAAGAAGAAATGTTTTAAAATATACCAAACAGTATTCATGGTTCTGCCATTTAATCATAGGAAACTGGATCAGTCTTAATTGGAGTTCAGCAAAATGTTCAGCAGCAGTGATGCATATCATACACTCGACAATGTAGTGTGAAATATCATTTGAATATTAAGAAATAATATGGTACATTAATGCTATATGCCAATTATTCTATTAGCAAGATGATTATCCTTACCCTAAACAGTGACAATTATTTTTTAACATAACCTTTAGTTAATTATTTTAATAACAAAAAATACCATTGATTTTCATTCTTAAATAAATTTTTAAAATATCATTAATCTTCAAATACAATATTTTGGGAATGCCCAACTGTCCAAAAATTAAGAAAAGTGAAAGGCAATAATTATTTTTCCACACTAAATTAATATTATAAATAATTTTATTAAGATGATTTTAATTACCGTTACAAAAATCCCTAATTGTCAGATACATCAATATAAGCATGGATAGATAAGCGTAAGGTCAAGAAGGCATTGACAGTTAGTATTATAATTATAATGATTATACTAAACTTCACACCTTCAGAGTTCTCTGGAGGGCCTTCAAATGTTTTAACTTTTTTAACTCATTCATCGATGATGCCATTTCCAATACATCGGATGTGTTAATCTGACTTCGCCGCAATTGGTCACGATCAATACCAGTGATGGTCATATGCTTCTCATGCATCAAGCGATAAAACTCAGTAAGGTCATCAATAGGCTCATCGAACCCTGGAAATAATTTAAACTGTCCAAATGTGGGAGCCGTTTAAAAACATCTATTGTGCTGGGATTGTCCCCCCATTCTTTCTTGCTAATAAATGTTTTTAAATTATAATAAATGAACAAGACGTGCTTACTGAAAGTTTAAAATTTTAGTGAAACAAGTGCAAATGTTTTTTTTAGATACTTTGCATAGAGAATTTAGATCTAATCCTAAGTTTTGTTTCCTAATCTAGTGGTCAGTAACATATAAATTAGAGGAAAAGTGCCATAAATGATGTAAACCAAACCACAAATGTAGGTTTTTTTTCTACCAAACAATACAGTAACTGTAAATCATAAAATATTAGTGATATTAAAATTTAGTGAAATCCTAACAAGTGACATATTAGCAATATAAAACTTTAGCGAGGTCGGCATATCAGAAACTGAAAAAAACATAAGCTAAAGTTGTAGGATCAAATAAAATAATACTTTTGACGTTAAATGCAACTTACAGGCAACCTAAATTTAGTGGACAATTGCAGTAATGTGCATGGTAACTATTTTTGTTTGCTATCCTTTTGGTTTAATCAGTAGCATGCAACCATTGTTTTATGTTCAGTTAATCACAGACAAAACAATTGCACAAAAAGTTTCGAAACAGTCTCTTAAATGTCTCTTTAAATTTAACGTCATGAAATATTAGCACTTAGTATGACCTCGCTAAATTCAATAAAATTTTATGGTCACTAATATTTTTTGATTTCCAGTAGTTAGTAAAAATTATGAAAACCCCCCAAATGTGAACCATTCTGGCCAGCCAATGTTACATTTTGAAAACAGTACCCAATTTTGTCCTTTTGTATTGTGCAGAAAAATGACAGCTCTAAATGTATGATTGTATGTGATGTCATGTTAGGTTGTGATATGCTTAGACCTGTGAATGCTCTTAATTCTTGTGAAAACTTTTGTGAAAGAAAGAAAAAAAAATCATATAAACAAGAGCAATAAATGAACAACAACTCTGCACTGGTTCTGTAAGTTCCTGTCGTCTCATTGTATTACCTTTCGATCGCACTTCGACAGTATCAGGACTCTCTGAAGGTGGTGATTCAGTGGAAACCTCCTTGGGTGATGTGTGATTTGCAGGCACGATGGTGCTGCCGAGAGACGACACACTGGACAGAGACTGAAGACTGCCCATCGCCTGGTGACTAGTATCATCGGGGTCGTCATCACTCTCGCTGTAATACTGGTCTGTCCAAAGGAAAGAAACGTTTTAATGACACAGTTGTAATCCATGGGTATTCTATAATGCTGAGCTGTCCAAAGGAAAAAAAACACCTTTTCAATGACACAGCTGTAATCCATCGGTATTCTATAATACTGAGCTGTCTAAAGGAAAACAAAGAGTACCGGTGAGGTACATGATACGCCCGTCAGGAGTTTGATGGAAAATCATAGATATTAATGAATATGTTAGGGGTATGATTCAATTCTAATTATGTGAAATGTTTGCAATGGGATGGATGAACAGTTTCTTTTGGACCAACTACATGTGAGGTTTGATGGTTCTGTATGCAAGATATGATCCAGACAAGGATTTACTGTTATGTGCAGTAGACCATAAAAAGTAGGTCACAGTGACCTAGTAATAGTATGTGACACACCACCATCCCAAGTTGTTCCTACATGTGAGGTTTGATGGTCCTGTATGCATCTGTATGCAAGAAATGGTCTGGACAAGGATTTACTGTTATGTGCAGTAGATCATGAAAAGTAGGTCGCAGTGACCTAGTAATAGTACGTGACACACTGCCATCCCAAGTTGTTCCTACATATGAGGTTTGAAGGTCCTGTATGCATCTGTATGCAAGATATGGTACTATTAGTTAATTGGACTGTCAAACTGAATATTTTTTTTTTTTTAAAGAATACTAATTTAAAATTAATATTTCTGGGTTTTTTGTTCAGTATATGTTACTTGCGAAACCCAGTCTAAAGAAACCCACTGCTGTCACATAATACAGACAGGACAGTACATACTTTGGTACAAGTATGCTTGGTTTTTCTCCACTACTGGCTGACATAGGAAATACTTATCTGTAGAAGACACAAATCTGGGTACATCATGTCTAGCACAGGTTTTCAAAAGCAACTTTAAAACAATCATTAAAATGATTATTAAGGAGATCTCACAAAAGTAAAAGTTTAAAACTTATCTCCAAAATAGTTAAGATTCCAAATAAATTTTCCAAGACTGTAAAGATATTTCTATTTGTTACATTTTCAAAACCATTTCTTGTTGGTCTAAACATAATTTATGGGTTTTTGTTTTTTTAATGTCATTGGTCACATCAAAACACTGGGTCATACTTTACAGTAAAGATCAGAATGGAAATATCTTTTCTCAGACCCATGGAGATTTGAGTAAGACTATACAGTATGTTAACGTGTTAAATAATAATCATTAAAACAACAGTTTGACGCACTTTATGGGTGTATGGAAGGAAGAAAGAAGGAAATGGGCTACTCTTTTCCATTAGCAGCAAGGGATTTTTTATAGGCGCCATCCCACATACAGGATAGTACATACCACGACCTTTGTTACACCAGCTATGGAACACTGGCTGGAATGAGAAACAGCCCAATGGGGCCACCGATGGGGATTGACCCTAAACCGACCTTGCATCAAGCGAGCACTTTACCACTGGGCTATGTCCCGCCCTATATGGGTGTATGGAGTTAAAAAGTTAAAAGTTTAGGACAAGTGTTAACTTACTCTGCACGCCCAAACCCTGAGAATTGAGCTCTGGCCTTATAAAGCCACCAGTGGTGATAATGTTTTTTGTGTCAAAACTAATTGCTGCTAGTCCCATCTTATTCATCCATCTGAAACATTAAGACAATCGGGAGTAAATATACAATTATTGTAGATATGTCTAAATCTCTGAATTCAGCCCATACTATGATATTCAATTTAAAAAAAAGAAGAAAAAAAAAGAAGCAACAGTGTAAGCTGGATAATTTCAACACAGAACACATTTTCATTAAAAGCAATACTTGCTGGTAGAGGCAGTAATAATAATTATCAATTTAACAGTAATAATAATTATCAATTTTAAGTTAGTAACAATCCTTAAGTCAGTCTTTTTAAACCTGTGTGCTGTGGCACATTAGTGTCAATGCTTAAATCAATGTGTACCATTAAAGCTTTCCTAAGTGTGCTATGACTAATTTTTTTATTCATATACATGTATTTCAACTTTTCATATGCAAAATTAACAAGCATTCTGAAAGTACAGCTAATTAAAAGAAATACATGTAGAAATACCAGACCCAACATATGTTCATATCTCCTAAGTTCAAGGGACATAACTCTGTGAAAAATGGGTAAATCGTCATGAAAGTTAAACTTCATCTGTACTAATTACAAAATTTGAGCTCAATATCTTGAGGCAATGCAGAAAAAAAGTTAAGAAAATTACACGTGGGACAGACCAGGACGACAGAGACGAAATCTACAGTCCCCTGTGGTTGAACCAGTAGGGGACTAATAAATAAATATTACTATAGGTACATGACTGTATGATTTCTATGTACCTAGTGTGCCAACAGACAGAACCGCTCTAGTGAGCTGTAACAGATTATGTAAAATGTATATATTTATAGCAGAATATCATTTCAAACATTCTCACTTGCTCATGTCTTCTTGACGTTCTGATGCAAAACAAAACCTTGTTCCAGAGTTGTGTACTTTGAAAGCACTAAAACAAGATGAGTAAAACAGAATTAACAGTTTGTCAGAATGTGAAAATAAGAGTGCTTAAAAGAAAGTTGATCAGTAGTTTTGTTACCGGTACATTAATTTCATATATGTAGAGCATACAAGTTTGCTATCAATTTGCAAATAAAAAAGAATGCAAATTAATATAACTGACCTCTAATACATTACATTAATTCTTAAAATGTAATAACCTTACTTACCAGTTTGTTATTTAGTGGAGGTATATGCAATTTTGTATTCAGTATTAAAAAGTGCTTCATCATAATGACTTAATACAAAAAACAAAGAATAATATAGCAAGCATACCTATTATAATGCATTTAAAGATTGTATTTATGTGGAAGAAAAATAAGAAAAAGAATGGAACATTAAATGACCAAGATTTTATTGTTCAGTTTGGGAGGTTAACATTGCATGTACCTTAATATAACCACTGGTCATGACCTGTTATTTGTAATTGGTGTTATTGATAGGAAAGTGAAAACAGAAATAGTGGAATGATCATATCAAAATATACTTTCTTTAAAACATCTGGAACTTAAAAATAAATAAGTATAAATTTATAGTGTCAGTGGTATATTACTTATATCCACCTATTCAAGTTGTGTGTCCATTTGTGTGTATGCGAACACGGGAAAAATCCCACACAATGATATAGCACAGGACTGTCCTATTGGATGGTGCAGAGTGCCGTCTGGCGTACGGATGCAAATATATTTTTATCGGAGTATGTAGCAGAAGGTGTGGAAATGTGTCCTAAAACTAAGTGGATTCAAAACCGTACTGGTAGCCACATACATGTAAATGGACACACACAAAACCTGTCCGCATCCACGTCCGCACGGCATACACACAAGTGAACACGCTACTTTATTGTGTAACTTGTATTTTAACTCCAAATGAAGAGACACCCCCTCCTCAGTCAAACTTAAGAGTACATGGTGTAGTAATAGTAGTAAAAAGGTATTTCACGTTGTTTTAGGATTACACTTTAACGTTTTAAAATAGATCTCACATTGATACTTTCAAAATCAAAATCAATTTATATAATAATACTATTAACAATTTTCAAATATGATATGCAGAAGACAAAATAATCAAATATTAAGATGGCGGTAATATGTTAGATTCAAAGCTTTATTTTAAGGCACATCTAAAAAGTCAAACCTATTCTGTCTCACTTCTGTCAATACATGGAGGATAATAAACAAGTTACTAGTTATTATCAAATTTATGTCCTGAGTGAAATAATTTTATGAGCTTTAGTGTTAGCTATTCTATTTATTACTATTTTCTCTCTCTTGAAAACCCTTTCGTTGTTTTCGATATCCATAACTGAATTGTATATAGAATTAAAATAAACCACATTACACACTGCTCTGAGTATTTTTAAAAGTTAGGTTTTATTCACATTCACAGATAATTTACACAAACCAAAGGTCTATTTATTGTGTTAAAACATATATAATCCACTGATCTAGCTCAGTGGTAGAGGGAACTTGTTTCCTTGGGAAACACATTCTCTGGTCAGGTTCCCCCCCCCCCCCCCCCCCCCATCCTAACCAGTAGATGTATATCAAAGGCTGTGGTTTGTGCTGTTGTGTCTGTAAGAAAGTACATATTATAAAAATCCCTTACTGCTATTAAAATATGTAACAGATTTCCTCTAAGACTATGTCAAAATGACCAAATGTTTGACATTCAATAGCTGATGATTATATAATGAATGTGCTTTAATGGTGTTTTTAAACAAAACAAACTTTATAACGTTTGTATGAAAATATCATTTTTATTACAAAATTTAACAAACAAGACAGAAACATAAATGCAAACTTTAAACTACAAGATGTCATTTGTATGTTTGCCAAATGGTGATGTCATATTTAGTACCGAGAAGGTCATTGGTCTGTACACACCAAATCAGCTAATATTGTTTGTTACCCCAATCTATAATAATTTCTCAGTGAGAAATTATAATTTTTATTTCCCCAGTCATGAGTGTCTACTGGAGTAATAAAAGTAATTAAAATACATTAAAAAAAACAAAAGACAAGTTATTTGTGCATGCAGTATCTGTTACACAAAACAAAACAAATATTTTAAAACTTTTGGACAGTTAATAAACCTCAATAAGGAATTTATTTAATGGTAAGTGAAATGCCATACATGACAAATGGTGCGAGGGTTTCATCAAATACAAACGTAAGTGATTTTTTAAACAACATTCAGTGATAAAATACAACAAATGCATGCACTCTGCTAAACATTTTTAATACTGATTAATAATGGAACATTTACGCAGAAGATTAAATAAAGTGGATTAAAAAAAGAAAGATTCAACTTGAGGTGGCCTCAACTTATAAGTAAATAGAGAAAAATCTCAGTTAATATTATTTTAATTTTAAGACATTAATATTCAACAAGAGTCAAACTGGGGGTAAAACATAAGCCCTCTGACAAAAAAAATGTTGGTTATAATATAAGCGTCACCTGGATGAAGTAGTTAATTCTTAGAAAGTTAATAATAAAAAAACCCAAATGTTACTAAACAACTATTTATCTATACTTACCCATGTTCACTATAGAAGCAGTAAATAAAATTTATAACAATTTAAAACACCTCCAAGACACATTACCAAGGCCACTTTGAAAACAACAGGTTCTTTGCTGTTACCCAAACAACTCTTAAAAGCCATTATTTATACAGTGCGTGATGTTAGACAAATCCATATTTAAAATAATCCCAATAAAATGTAGGTTTTTTTTTTTTTTTGTTGGTTTTGGGGTTGTTGTTGTTTTGGGGGGGGGGGGGGGGGGGGGTGTGTGTCACGAAAAGTGTGATAACCAATATATTATGCTTTAGTTTATTATATTTTATTCTGTTACTGTCTGTGTAAACAGATGATGATGACAGATTAAAGCAAGGTGATAAACTGGTGCAAGTCACAAAATAGTCACTGCTTATTAATCAATAGAGATCCCATAAAACAGTTAATGTGCTTAATCATAAAACAAAATACTAGAATTATTCCTCAATTTTAGATGCATTATAGGATAATAACCAGTTGATGACATAGAGTATCGGCCTTTTTCTTGTTCAGGCTGACTGGGAATTCTTCATACTTGCATCCACAGTATAAACCTGATATTCTATGTCCTTAACTCTTCTCCGTGTATCGTGAAGTACATGTATACCTTTGAGATGCCTACATTTGGATTACTATCCAGGAAATAACCCATGTATTAGCACATTTAGATAGTCATGATACCGCATTCAGTAATGTTCATTTTGTTTAGGCATGTGACTCCCGAATGACAGCTTTATGACCAACTATAATTTATCTGGTTTAATGGACACTAAAATCAGACTAGTGCAAAGTGGAAACTCCATACACTCCCACTATAATTTACATGTTTTTTGTAAAGTATGTGAAACCTTAACGTTGAGTTAAATTCCAATACTGGAAAAGTAATACATTAAATTAATATCTAGCCGTTTTCCTTTGTAAAGGTGAGATAATACTAAACAAGATCTCAGGAAAGAAGTTTGAGTTTTAATCTGATAAATGGTATGGATTAACACAAATTATCTTGACCATCATTGTTGATCTGAAAACAAAGCTATACTTTTTCTTTCTATGAAGTTTTACGATTCAGGTTGGAATGCATGGACAGACGTACCCAAACAACCACTAAAACAACCATTACCTAACACTCAAATAATCCCCTTTGTCAAAATTAAGAAACATAATCATGATAGTTGTTATGTATTTTTGTTTTATTCATTACAGTTTAACTAAATTGGGGTATTTATCATTTAAAAAATAATTGTTTTAAAAGTATTGCATTGTAGACGTTAATATAAGATATAGGTTACTGCAAATAAACAAAGAAAAATTGCTTATATATAACCACCAAGTTATTGTAGTGTACTTATGTTGGTATTTACAACCCCACCCACAGAAAGTGAAAATTGCTAATAATAATTATGGACGTTTAATATTTAAAACACTGCTTACAATTTCTTTGTTTTAATATCAGGAGCTGGGGAAACCTGGAAGGCTGGGAGATGAATCACACCTTCAGCTTTCAATTCCTAGAAAACAAAACACCATTTCAGGACAGGTTCAGTTTATTTTGACTCTACTAATATAGATTTTTTGTTTTCTTTGTAAGAAACACCATCTGCAACTCTCAATTACAGGCTTAGCACTAAAAAATAATAATACACTGTTACAGTAATAATAAATAATTTTTATAAAATAAATAAAATAATAATAACAGTTATGATGGAGATTCCCCCCCCCCCCCCCCCCCCCCCCCCCCCCCCCCACTGTGCTTATGGAGAAATCTGATTATCAGTCAAAATTTAAGTCATTAGACCTTCAAATTTTCACATATTATAAAGATATACTTATATTACTGGAACGTCCCAACCCCCCCACCCCCCAAAAAACCCCACAACAACAAAAAAATCAAACAAACAAACAAAAACTAACAAACAACCAAGCAACCAAAACATAGGTCACTGGACAAATATTTTATCCACGGGCCATAAAGTGAATTGGTGTATCAAATCACTATGATGTTTCTTTTTTGCCCATGTCTGATCAAATCATTCATGTTTTATATCCATTAATGATACAAAATTTACACTTTTCTATAATACAACAAAGAGAAAATTAGTTTTATTGGTTAAAATGAAATTCAGCAGACGCAGATATCTTTGGTATTAAAACAGAGTTTTAAATACAATGGAACTGAAGAAAAAAGTTAACCTTTTAAACATTTACTATTTACCTTACAATGGAATACACATATATAAAAGACGTTACACCTTTTTAATTTTTGCATACTAGATAGTAAAGATGGGTGAGTAAATCAATATGAGATATTAAAAATATACTGTTACCGGTGAAAATGTTCTACAGTTAGAGCTTGAAATACACCATAAATAGGTAAAAAAAATCATTAAAATTCCTCCAAACATGTTTTGTGCACTTTTCTTTTAAGAACAGCTTCATAGGACTGTTTAGTGATGTTCTTAAAAACCACAACAACAATACAAGTAACTTTACTTACAATCAAAAAGTCCATCATTGGTGTGTGTTGGGCTGGGTTCGGGGGTGAAAAACATGTTTTAAAAACTAAAAACAGACTATGGTTATAGCCTATAAACAGATGGTATTTTGTTACGTCACTATGTATGCATCAGTGGTAACGTCACACCACTGTCGCTCTGCTAGTCAATGATTCTACCGCAGCTCGATATAGTGGCGCTTCACGTGATAGTAAGATTTCCCTTTAAAGCACTGGCACGTGTAGGGTGACTCTTATTCAAGTAAAATGTCACATATGGTTCTCATGTTAATGTCTAAACATTAAAATAACAAAGACTTAATTAATAATAATCTGGTGAGCTACTCACATCTTGATTCTTGAAGTAGAAAAGGTTGTGATTTTTCAGCACACACCATCTCTTCTCCCAGTGCTTGGTTAGTGGGCCCCGGTGGTTCAATTTCCGTTTGTACAGCCATCCCTCACAGTCCCCACTCCCAAGATCCTTACAAGAAACACGACGATCTGAAATGACATGTGTGTCACACTAGGGGTCAAAATAATTTGTCTACAGTTTGGTGAATATACATGTATGCGAGAAATAGTGTAGACTAAATAAAACTGTCAGCTGAAAGGATCTTACTGAGTTGCCGACTTCCTGACTTGTGTCTTCTTTGAACAGTTACTGGAGACTGAAAAGAAAAACAAACACTAAGACTCATAAAGACTACAATCACATAAAATATTATTCAGTTAATTAATCCAGTGATTGGCCGAATTTACAAAGCGTGTAACTACATTCATTCACAATGCTTAAACACCTGCATTTAAGAAAAACAGGCTTCATAAATTCTGCCCATCTAGTTTGGTTGTACATGTGCAACTCTCCAAGAGATATAATAAAACTTACGTCTAGTTTGTTTGTACATGTGTAACTCAGCAAGAGATATAATAAAACTCATGTCTAGTTTGTTTGTACAAGTGTAACTCAGCAAGATATAATAAAACTTACATCTAGTTTGTTTTTACATGTATAACTCAGCAAGATATATAACAAAACTTACGTCTAGTTTGTTTGTATATGTGTAACTCAGCAAGAGATATAATAAAACTCATGTCTAGTTTGTTTGTACAAGTGTAACTCAGCAAGATATAATAAAACTTACATCTAGTTTGTTTTTACATGTATAACTCAGCAAGATATATAACAAAACTTACGTCTAGTTTGTTTGTATATGTGTAACTCAGCAAGAGATATAATAAAACTCATGTCTAGTTTGTTTGTACAAGTGTAACTCAGCAAGATATAATAAAACTTATATCTAGTTTGTTTGTATATGTGTAACTCAGCAAGAGATATGATAAAACTCATGTCTAGTTTGTTTGTGTCTAGTTTGTTTGTACATGTGTAACTCAGCAAGATATATAATAAAACTCACGTCTAGTTTGTTTGTACATGTGTAACTCAGAAAGAGATATAATAAAACTTATGTCTAGTTTGTTTGTACATGTGTAACTCAGCAAGAGATATAATAAAACTTACATCTAGTTTGTTTGTACATGTGTAACTCAGCAAGATATATAATAAAACTCATGTCTAGTTTGTTTGTACAAGTCTAACTCAGCAAGATATAATAAAACTTATATCTAGTTTGTTTGTATGTGTAACTCAGCAAGATATATAATAAAACTCACGTCTAGTTTGTTTGTACATGTATATGTATCGCTCAGCAAGATATACTAAAACTTGCATCTAGTTTGTTTGTACATGTGTAACTCAGAAAGAGCTATAATAAAACTTGCGTCTAGTTTGTTTGTACATGTTTAACTCAACAAGAGATATAATAAAATTCACGTCTAGTTTGTTTGTACACGTGTAACTCAGCAAGAGATATAATAAAACTCATGTCTAGTTTGTACATGTGTAACTCAGCAAGAGATGTAATAAAACTTGCATTTAGTTTGATTGTACATGTGTAACTCAGAAAGAGATATAATAAAACTTGCATCTAGTTTGTTTGTAAATGTATAACTCAGAAAGAGATATAATAAAACTTGCATCTAGTTTGTTTGTACATGTGTATCTCAGCAAGATATACTAAAACTTGCATCTAGTTTGTTTGTACATGTGTAACTCAGAAAGAGCTATAATAAAACTTGCGTCTAGTTTGTTTGTACATGTTTAACTCAACAAGAGATATAATAAAACTCACGTCTAGTTTGTTTGTACACGTGTAACTCAGCAAGAGATATAATAAAACTCATGTCTAGTTTGTACATGTGTAACTCAGCAAGAGATGTAATAAAACTTGCATTTAGTTTGATTGTACATGTGTAACTCAGAAAGAGATATAATAAAACTTGCATCTAGTTTGTTTGTAAATGTATAACTCAGAAAGAGATATAATAAAACTTGCATCTAGTTTGTTTGTACATGTGTATCTCAGAAAGATATTATAAAACTTGTGTCTAGTTTGTTTGTACATGTGTAACTCAGCAAGAGATATAATAAAACGTAAGTCTAGTTTGTTTGTACATGTGTAACTCAGCAAGAGATATAATAAAACGTAAGTCTAGTTTGTTTGTATATGTGTAACTCAGCAAGAGATATAATAAAACTCACGTCTAGTTTGTTTGTACAAGTGTAACTCAGCAAGATATAATAAAACTCATGTCTAGTTTGTTTGTATATGTGTAACTCAGCAAGAGATATAATAAAACGTAAGTCTAGTTTGTTTGTATATGTGTAACTCAGCAAGAGATATAATAAAACTCACGTCTAGTTTGTTTGTACAAGTGTAACTCAGCAAGAGATATAATAAAACTTACGTCTGGTTTGTCCACCTTCTCAGCTGGGATCTTTTGAACAACTCCTCCCACAATAATGTGAGTAAAACTGCAAAAATAACAACTCTGCTAATTAATAAAGTTTAAAGCTAAAATTTGAACTAATTTAATTTTGCAATAGATAAAAGGGGTACAATGAATTTAATTATATTGAATTAAATTTTATCACAATTTGTTATAATGGATTGGGAGTGTGATGTCGTACTTATTAATAATATGATTATGACATCACAGTTAACTTTAGGCTGTGACATAATGTTTTCTGTTTAGGGATGATGTGACACTTGTTTGAATTTATTTAAAGAAAACGTAATTAAAAAAATATTTAATAAAAATAAATAAATAAATAACGCTGCAAATATAACAACTGCTAATTAAATATATTTTAAAGTTGTATTGTGAAAAACATAATTTAGGACATAGAAAGTTTGCACAAAATTAGTTTATCTTGTGTATTGACATGGTAAAATTTTGATTTTGATACATGGCTTACTTTTAAAACAGCATGTGTTAAAAACATTAAAAAAAAGGTATACCAATGAGAACCTACTCCAAATCTACTATATTACAGGGCACAATATTTCAGGAGAACCGTTGTTCTGTTTTAAGCTCTGGTGACTGTGTCTGCATGCCCAATGTCATATTCCTCGGAGAGACCTTCCCAAAGGGTTGTAGTTGGGGAAGGAAATTGCAGTGCTCGTAAGGAAATGTGTTTTATCCAAGAAAAAAACAACTTAAGAATGTGGTTGAAGATAGTGGGCTAGTTCACCATTATTTTTAGTATACACATTAGATGAAGAGTAGCTTGTCCTTACTTATCATACCATGCACTAGTTTTAAAATAATCAACATATCAAAATGACAATTTACAATCAATTCACTACATAATAAACTGGGGTTTTATTTGTAAAATTTCAACATTCAGCAATTTTAAAAACATTTCTGATAAGGAAGATGAAATTTAAAACAAGAAGGCAGATCAGGAATTTGATCCCGTCCCCTGCAATTATGAAAATGTTCATGGCAAAAAAAAACATGGCATTAAAAAAAGGCAAAAAAGTGCTGTGGAGAATTAAAAATTCCACGGCAATCTTTATGGCAATCTCCATGGCATTGCTGATTTCCATGGGCAATTGCAGGAGTTGAATGTGACCCATAATCTAATATTAGTGTACAGGAGAAAGGACCTACCTTGTGTTTGCTTCTTTCTCGTTTTCCTTCGTGTCCTCTGAGAAGCCAACATGCTTTTTGTCCTGCTTAGAATTTTCTTCCTGTTTTTCCTTCTGTTTAGTCTGAAAATAACAAAAATAGAAATAAAAGTACACAAAAAGTTACATCTAGTCTACGAATTGGCAACACATTTCTTCTCAAAGTCCAGACCACATGTTACACACCAATGTCAGATAACAAATACATGTAGCGTGACTATAGAATGAGCTGAGGTGTCATTAAGAGTTTGTTTTGTTTGACAACACCACTAGAGCACATTGATTTATAAATCATCGGCTATTGTATGTTAAACATTTAGGCATTTTGTCATAGTCTTACAGGACTTCTAGATTATGGCTAGTTATATTCGATGTTGAGCTAGCAAATAACTACTATTGCCATGCCCGATGGCTAGTGAATTTTTTGCAGTCAAATGTTGCAGTTACATGTAAGTCTATTTTGTAAATATTAATATCCTGCCCTCCACCCCCGCCCCCCAATGTTAGTGTTTTTAAGCTGTATCTCTCTCTTTAGGTGACATCCAAATTTTTACTATTATTTAATAAAATTGTATTAACTTAAAGTAAAGTACGGCTAGTGAACTTTTAATCGTGGCTAGTACCTTTTTAAAATCGATGATCCCATGGCTAATGGATTTTATAAAAATTCTAGAAGCCCTGTCTTTGAGAGGAAACCTGCTGCATTTTCCCACTAGTAGCAAGGAATCTTTTATATGCACCACCCCACAGACAGGATAGCACATACCATGGCCATTGATATACCAGTCGTGGTGTAGTGGCTGGAACGAGAAATAGCCCAATGGGCCCACCGATGGAGAACAATCCCAAACCAAACACATCAGCCGAGCGCTTTAATACTGAGTTACATCCCACCCGAGGTGTCATTAAACAAACAGGTGGGCTTTAGATCAGTCGGTTGAGCGCTTTAATACTGGGTTACATCCCACCCGAGGTGTCACTGAACAAACAGGTGGGCTTTAGATCAGTCGGCTGAGCGCTTTAATACTGGGCTACATCCCACCCGAGGTGTCATTAACAAACAGGTGGGCTTTAGATCGTCGGTTGAGCGCTTTAATACTGGGTTACATCCCACCCGAGGTGTCATTAAACAAACAGGTGGGCTTTAGATCAGTTGGTTGAGCACTTTAATACTGGGCTACATCCCACCCGAGGTGTCATTAAACAAACAGGTGGGCTTAGATCAGTCGGTTGAGCACTCGCCTGAGGTGTTTGTGTTGCATGATTGAATCACCTTGGTGGATCCATTCAACTGATAGTTTTTCTCTCATTCCAAACAGAGTGCCAGAACTGGTCAAAGGCCGTGGTATGTGCTTTCCTGCCTGTGGGAAAGTGTATATAAAAGATCCCTTGCTGCTAATGAAAAAATGTAGCAGGTTTCCTCTGATGACTACAAGTCAGAATTACCAAATGTTTGATATATCCAATAGCTGATGATAATTAATCCATGTGTTCTAGTGGTGTCGTTCAACAAAACAAACTTTAACATTAAACTAACATTCTTTTTTTCAGCTGAGATTATCCAGATGTGTGCCCATGATGTTGCAATCAAATATCATGAGATGAAATTAAGTGTTTTCATGTCAAAAACATTATTAAAAGTCCTGCATTAAATTGCTTTTTAGCTAAAATGAATAATGATCCTCAGATAGTGACATAATTTGTGAGGGTTACCCCCGACGACAGCTGTGTAATGACATACTGAAAACGATCACAAATTATGTCATGTAATGAATAACAATGTCATCCATTTTTGCAAATATCATTTAGTATTTTGTAAGATGATTTGTGATGCTTACATAAAAGCAAAAGTAGCAATAACACTTGTTACAAAGTATACAGTAAACCAGAGTTAAACCATGTAGCTCATAGTTCAAACTTATTTTATTATGAAGCTAACCTTTTATAATACCTGTAAGTATCTGGTGTAGTAGTCTGTTCACAAGTTAATGTTATCACATAACTGGATACAAGTTGGAAAAAAAAACGTTAATAAGATGTGTATGATATATTCACCTAATCTTGCTATTATTGCACACTTGAACTGTAACTGGATATTACAAGCATTAGTTAAAATAACTAAGTGTTAAGTGTATGATGTCAGGCTTTCTGGCAGAAAACAATTTGGCAGAAAACAATTTGAGGGCACGTAATAAAAACAAAAACATCACCTGTGCCCCAAGATATAAGTGTTTATGCGTTTGAAATGTCTTCAAAATGGATAGCACATTTCATGGACTTTGACAAATATTTCAATTTTTATTACAATCTTTCAAACAAAATTACAAAAATGTATCCATTAATTTTCAATATTTTCTGGTATGTAATTTTCCCCTTCGTACCCTCTGTGAGGAACCCTGGCTGTAATGGCGTGTTCACCTGTTCATGGTATGACGAGTCGATCCGCTTGATGGTTCTCAGATGAGGCTGGTCCTTGTTGACGTCGGTGGCCACCACGCGGATCACGCCTTCATTAGACGACCACGGATGTTCCGCCTCTTGGTACGGGTTCTCCAGGATGTGAGGTGTTGGCTTCGTCACGCGGAATTCCAAGCCCTTCTGTTCAGATAGTTTCGTGTCTGAGTAATAGAGAAAAAAACACACACAAAGATTTAAAGGGCTAAATCTAAAACCAAAGTTTGTTTTTTTATGGTAAAATATTGAGGTAATACAGAAGGAACCAAACACATTTGGGCTCTTTTCAAAAACAGGGGCAAATAACGGTAAAGAATTTCTTAAAATATAAAATGTTCTTTTTCATGTTTCTATAATAAAATCTAAAGCAGATATGTTCAGTGGTGCATAATTTTAAGTAGCAAAACTAGAGATGTATAATGTTTTTAAATTTACATAAAAATATTTTCGTGCTTCTGTTTTACCCTTAATCATAAGGCATAATAGTAAACAATTGTCTTTACCGTTAATTTATTAATAGCACAGAAAATTAATAATGGTAAATACTTTTATAAATGTACATATAGATATCAGATTCTATAATTGTTACTATTACAGGCATATGTAAGATGTAATGCTAGACTGGATGATTGTGAAAAGTGTCAAATCTGTCTTTTCCATTATTCAACAGATAACAGTAAAGACAAAAATTATAACGGTAAAGACACATGACATGGTATTTGTGCCATCTGTAATGTACTTCAGTAAGCAATCACACAAATGGCTTTTAAAAACAGATTTACTGAATGAAAAAATATAAATGATAGGTTTCTCATGCTCTGTAATGTACGTCAGTAAGCAATCACACAAATGGCTTTTAAAAACAGATTTAATGAATGAAAATATATAAATGATAGGTTTCTCATGCTTCCAAGATACTAGATTAAACTAACGGTAAAGACAGACAATAAGTGTGACATTCAAAAAGTTTTTTTCAAGAATTAAAAATAACTTGCCTATAAAGATACCCAGCTAGTATTCATGTACTTAACATGTTGATCTACATGTAATCTTGACCTAGATGTGACAGTGCCATCTAGTGGATAACTTTCAGACTAACAAAATGTTTGGTCCTTTTTGTAGATAATATATACAGCAAAGACAATAAAATGAAAAATAAAACGCGCAACTTAAAGTTGTGTGCAGTGTAGTTTTATTTTAATATTTTAAATTGAAATTTAAGAAACTTATGTATTTTTGAGTGATTTACTTACAGTGTTACATTTTGCAGTTTAAAGGCAAACACTTAGTATTTTAGGGAGTTTTGCTATTCCATAATGATAACATGTGCTTTTGTACACAATAACGGAGTGGACATTTTGGGTACCGGTATATAATTTTAACCACAAGCTTTTCTAATGCATCTACATGGCCAAATTTCATATCCAGTGCATCTAGTCATGATGCTTTTTATGTCCATCTCTGTTTATTTACATTATATGCTGTTTTGTGGAAAATATTGGAGTGGCAATGTCTTTACTGTTATTTGACCTTTTTTGTGAAAATAGCCCATTTAGATAGGCCAAAACAGGAGACAACACTTTAAAATCTTAGGTAACAGGAAGTCAGTTCATGTGAGTGTTATCAGTGAAAACCTACAGTTAAGTGAAGTACATTTGTAACATACATGCAATCATGTCTCAAACTTGCATTGAACTCAGTTTTTTTTATTGAAGTTTGCCACTTTTTAAATCACATTATCAACTGGCAGTTTGTGTGACTTTAAAGCTGCATAACAGCTAGCCCTGGGCCCGTGCTTATATAAAACTTTTAGAGTCCAGACTCAATCTCTAATGATGTCACACACATACAATTTGTATGGTGTTGTTATGGAATTACTGTCTCAGACTAGAGTCTCGAGTCTAGACTCTAAATGTTTTATAAGCACTAGGCCTGGAATGGATAGAGGAACCACTGGACTGGTAGAGTGGCGGATAAAAACGGTGCGTTTGGCACACATCTCTGCAAGAGACACAAGTTTCAGATGTTAACACACCTGTAGTAAAAGACTGATGCAACTGTCTGCATCAAAAGAATTTAAACTTATTCAATAAAACAAAGACATTTCTATCTTCAAAAGAATAAAAATCTAATTATGAAACAAAAACTATTTACCTTCAACTATATCTGGAGTGACTTTACTGCAGACAGTGCTTGCTAGTGGTGTTGTGCTTGTAGGTATGGTGTTTGTCGGAGTGGTGCTTTCTGACGAGGTGATCACCAGCGTGGTATTCACTGGAGTGTCTTCACTGGCAGGTAGTGGAGTAATCTCTATCTTCACACCCTCTGTACCAGAAAACGCGCTCTTCTCCCTCCTCTGTACGGCTGCAGCTAGAGCATTGTCAGTAGTCACTAGCGAGGCAAACACTGCCTCCTTCTCGGCAGTGTTCACAGCCTGTGACTTGGGGCGTGGTGGATCAAGGTCTTCTATAACCAGGGACGGTCGCTCAAGGATTGGAGATCCACCACTGACTGTGGCACGGCGGTACTTCGGGTCTAGTGTTACAGGAAGAGTGAATTGCGGAGATTCGGAGCCACTTCGAAACACATCATTATCAGTGTCATTGCCGTCAACTGGTTCTCTGAAATCACACCAATCAATCCTATGTTGCAATTTATAGTTCACATGAATGTAACACGTATGTATGTAAACTATAACTGAAGATCACAAATCTGCTGCCACACAATATTTTATATTTATACCAAGACAGGAAAAAGGTACAGTGTACAATGGGTCTGCAGAGGTGATTCGATCCTACAACCCAAGCATTTCAACTGAGCTAGATCCTACCCAACAAAGTAAGTAAAGGCCAAATATCAAACATGAATTGTTTACTGTACCCGCGGAAGGGAGTAGTCAATTTTGTGATAATGTGATAATTAGGAGACAACCATATAGTTTTTAGATTTGCAGGTGTTATTGTTTATTTAATCCCATAAATGTCATTTTTGACCAAAGGTGTTAGCCTGAGGTTAAAAATTAAGCATTTGTGGGCATCAAATAGACAATAACACCCACAAATCTAAAACCTCCATATAGTTATGTCCATTGTAAACTGAAACGTTTTTCTACAGAACTACATTTGTAACTGTATATTTGGTATTTCTTGAAAAAAAATACCTGGCTACAATCTAACTGTAGACCCTTGAACCGTCAACTTGGCCTGTTCCAATTGCTAATGACGTCACTTTCTAATTCATGTTATTAGCTTTCAGGGTGTTATTTTCATTTGATCCCAGAAAAAGAATGTACTCGGTAATTAACCAATCACAATACAGAACACACTCGCCATCAGTTTACAATTTAGGACCAAGTGTCGTAAAAATTGTCTGTCACGGACACAAATATAATATTATATTTATTACCATAGAATTGTCCTGCTAAATAAATCATTGCAACAAGCAAACAAATGCACAATATGTATGAAGTTTTGATGAAACCTAATTGCATTATTTAAATATGTACTAATAGTAACAAGGAAACAGTAAATCATAGTGACGTCAGTACTTATTATTTATTAGTAACAGACCTGCTGTTTAAAATTTGTCAAAGCATGACCTATTTCAAAATATTTAAACTCATAACCACTTATGGTCTGTTTTGTTTTTATGTCGGACCCTCAAATTATTTTCTGGCAGAAAGCCTGTAAATATTATTGTTCAACAATTCAGCTGCACTCGGGAAGCTTATTCTCAATTCTGAGTCAAGTGATGGAGACATAATATGGCTTGCAATCACGGGTTTTGATTGTGGATAAAAATTCCCTCATGTACGAACTCAAGATTTTTTTTTTTATAGAGTGGACAAATTCTGAATTGGGTGTGTTCATAGCTATAGAGACCGCAGGGCTCAAACTTGAGAATTAGTCTCCCACAGTAATTTTTAGCTTAAAGCGACATCTGCAGTAAATAAATATGACTGAAAGGTTATTTAGCTGTATGCAGACATATTTCAAATGTGCAAATGTTAAATATTGGCCGATAATATACACCAGGTATAGACATTTTGCCGACAAAAGTGTCGCATTGATGTACTACCTACAACAATTTTTATCTGATGACGGCAACTGCTGTTGGTGCCAGCCATAACTTCGAGCCCTGAGATTGTGTGTGTGACTGTGAGACAGGCAATGGAGCGAACACAGATTTTAAATATCAAACAAGTGCAGACCCAGTGATTTCATGGCACAGTGCCACTGATCAATTGCAAATGAGGTACCAGATTGCCCTGTGTTTCTGCTGTCACATGAGAGTAATCGTTTATGATCTGGACATGCTAATGTCCTGATACATGCATGTATCTGCATTGGTTCAGTGGGTGGGACATTATAAATTATGCTTTAATATTAAACTAATTTTAAAACAATTGTTTTTTCATTATCATGGCATGTTGTAAAGTTTAACAGCCGAAAATCAGTTTACACTATCTTGTAGTAAAAATTAACGAATGAAGAAACTGGTCCCTGTGAAATCTCATATTAGCAAATCAGAAAGATGTGCTTTAGTGATAACCATTCGTTAAATTTCAATTAATGCAAAGAGAACATACATTTTAATTATGACATATGACAGAAATCGTATGATATATGTATATGTATATGTATATGTATATGTATATGTATATGTATATATATGTATGTATGTATGTGTATATATATATATATATATATATATATATGAACTTCATTATGCTGTGCCTCATAGGTAATAACAAACAAATTAAATGTTTGTTTTAAAAGTATTGCCTGTTGTTTGGATATAATTTTTATGTTCCCTCATGATTACCATACATGTACTTGCTTTTCAGTAACATTCAAAAAGACAATTCAATGGAATACTATCATTAATAGAGTATATTACATTTAGAGTTTAAGTTGTATATGCTAAAAATTAATAGGAATTTGGCAAATTTGATTCGAAAACCTGTCGCCAAATCCAGTACACATTTAGCTACTATGTACATGTACATGTCATACAGAATTATTTTTTAAAAATAGCTACATGTATACACAGGTATATAAATGACACACACCTTTCAAATTACCTTTTTGGCGAATTGGTAATGAGATATTTTTGCCAATTTCAACTTTAAATTGCATATGGTGATTTGGTGAAAGACAGCTTAAACCGTGTAAATTATACCTACACTTAACAATCCAAGTTATTTAAATTACACAAAACAGTGATGACATTCTTTATTCTTTTCTCTTTTTTTAACATAACTTCCTATAATTAAATTCAGGATATACATGTACATGTCTCTCACTGGCAAAAAAATTAATGTTCACAGCAGGTGCTTTGCATATAGATAGATACAGCTCATTAAAAATGTATATGAAAGGTAAGACATAAAATAAAAATAAATAAATTAAATAACATACATAATTGTTTATGTATGTTACATGTTTAACAAAAATCTTTTTATATTAATAATAATGGTTAAAAAAAAGAAAAGCTAAAGAAAAGTATTGTCAGGTTATAGTCCACAGCTGTTATCACTGGTTTCAATTAATATACAAATAGTATGCGAATACCAGATAGATAACAATTAGCATGTCAATGCCTGAATCGGTACATGTACATATAGGTTGGACTATACCAATTCAAATCCCATAGGCGACCACGTTAACGTTAGTGTTTAAAAACACTATATGCAATATATCAACCAAACTGTGACCCATAAATATCAGTACTACAACCCCTACCTCATAGTATTAACTGCAGAAAATGGTACCTTTCATGGCTCATTTTCGGTATAACCAGATGTTTCTGCAACACCCCTAGTTTCGCACAAAATTTTAGTACTTTTTTTTACAGGTACCCCATACATGTTCCAAGCACAAGGCTACTTGACACGGTGGTACTACATCAAATAAAATTGCATACATTTTTAGCCCAGATGAAACTTTTTTTTTTTTACAACCAACACACTCACATTTATAACCAATCACAGGACTTGTGGTGTTAACTTCTCTATCAAAAGTTCGGTACACCTACTTCGACCCAGCCGGAAATTAATTGGTATAGTGCAACCTATACTGATAACATACATGTTTCAAAAGGTGGTGAATCATGTGTTTTTATGACAACCAGGATCTGGTGTCTTCTGACATAAACTGACAACCTCACTGAAACTGTTGTTTCTACAGTGCAACCTAATTTAATGTACACCTCACAAAGCACATGTATTTTGTACAGTTTTGTACAAATGCAATATGTCATATTTGCAAAAATAATTTAAAACAAAAAAAATACTCCTGAAGATATTTATTGTCAGATGTGTGTGTGTGCTCAGCTATATGTGTAGATACAGCATGGCTATTCAGAGTACCTTAACTCCTTAAACTTATTCCATTGAAACACATGTACTTGACTGACCCCTAGATTATGAAGACCTCAATAGGCACATCAAAGAAATATCAGTATTAAAAAAATACAATGTCTGAGGAAGGAAAAACCAACATGACTGCATCTGTATGAAGTAATGACTTAATGTCCTGCACATCACTGTTGGAAGAAAATCCTGTATGCTGAGTGTGGGCATCTTCAAGTTACCATGTGCAGGAATTTCAAATCCATCAGCTATGCAGATTTTCAAATTGGACCATCAAAACCATTGGCAGCCACCAATATTCCTGACTATATTTTATGTATACCCTACTGTAGTTGGAGGTTTTAAATATTTGTGATATCTGGAATTAGCATGCAGCTTTCGCATATTTATTTTTGATTCATTACTAAAAAAAAACCCTGTTTTTAAGTGACATAATTACCCGAACATCTATTTTATTGCATTATTTTCTAATCCAGATCAATACAATATGTATATTGGATGTATTCCTACAATCTGTAATCCAGCATATCATTTAGCTATTAACATTGGATAATACAGCATTAACAATAAAATAAATCATCAAATTACACCAAGGTAGATAATCAAATCTGGAAAAATTGGTTCCAAATCTAGTATACACTTAAAATACACTTCATGGGAGCAAACTAAGTGATTATTTAAAAAAAAGATTTGATCTGGAGACCTAAAGATATGTTTAACAAGCTTATTGATATGTATAAATGAGAACAGAAGGCACAATAGTGACCACAATTTTAATTATGGCTTTGGTAAAAGATTTCTTCAAAGTAAAAAAATGTTTCCCCTAAAACTACAAATTTGTCTAAAATATGACTTAGCACCCTATAAATATGCCAAAAGGACAATAAAAATCCAGGTCTTTAAAAAGTTAAGCTATCAGAAGTACACACATGAAACATTAACTATGTTTACAGAAGTTAAAGACATTATCCCAATATTGGCACATGTTATTTTTAATATAAAAATAAATTGCTATTAAAATCTAAGTTCAGACTGCCTAGATATATTAACATATTTAAGAGCAGTTGTATATGGCAAGTCAAACACCATGTAAATAAGAACATTCAAATCTGTATAGTATGAATTATAGGCCAAAACCAACTTTTCCTCAGTGCTAATTTGTGTTCAAACTCCATTCAGAGCTATGTACAGTAATTATTGTGAAGGTCAAGGTCATTGTGAACTTGCATGGCCGAGTGACGGCTAATTAATCAAATAGTGTAGTTTAATTTAATTAAATCACAAAAACCATAATCTTTTTTATTATGCACTGAATATGTGCTATAGGTTGGACTATACCAATTCAAATCCCATAGGCGACCATGTTAACGTTAGTGTTTAAAAACACTATATGCAATATATCAACCAAACTGTGACCCATAAATATCAGTACTACAACCCCTACCTCAAAGTATTAACTGCAGAAAATGGTACCTTTCATGGCTCATTTTCTGTATAACCAGATGTTTCTGCAACACCCCTAGTTTCGCACAAAATTTTAGTACTTTTTTTTACAGGTACCCCATACATGTTCCAAGCACAAGGCTACTTGACACGGTGGTACTACATCAAATAAAATTGCATACATGTTTAGCCCAGATGAAACTATTTTTTTTTACAACCAACACACTCACATTTATAACCAATCACAGGACTTGTGGTGTTAACTTCTCTATCAAAAGTTCGGTACACCTCGAACTTCGACCCAGCCGGAAATTAATTGGTATAGTGCAACCTGTAACACTTTACTGACAACACTATGTAAATACTGTATGTCAGGTTTTAGTCATTACCAGCAATAGGTAACATTAGAATGATAAACTAGATAAAAATGGGCCAACACAAAGTAAAGAGATTCAAATACATGTGTACGTACACCTGATTGTAAATGAGATTAAATCATACAGGTACATTAAATTTTTTAATAGTGATTCTGCAATTACATGTACTAAATAGTCCTCCTCTGCATGGAAATTCTATCAGGATGGGTAAATAAAAATAAGAAAATTATGGGCATTTCAATGTACGATAATGAATCTATTACATGTATTTCACAGTATGCATATAATACAGATTTCATACAGCTGAATGCATTTTCATGAAACAATACATATTCTGAAAACATTTACTTAGTTATCTGACAAAATATTAACTACAATAAAAAATTCTAAGTGATTTGGATTGGATCTTATGAGAATACTGTAAACCGTATTAATATTGTGACGTGTTTTTTTCGCTAATGTATACCTTAGCGCATGTTCGCGACGTGTAAATTTCGCGAACGACCGTTGACAGCTCAAAAAAAACAAGTGGATAAAGACAGCTCACTGCAATTGTTATAAAGTTACTGTCTGTAAATCAATATTCTGTTATACTACATCAAGCAATTGTGCCTGGTAGTCTATAGAGGGGATTAGGCCCTACCCACCTCACCTGTATTAGAATCACAACTCACAGCTTCAGTTGTTACCTGTTAACACCCTTTGGTAGATAAAACAACAAACGATTAGTCACCATCGATTGAAGTTACATAAAACAATTAACGATTAGTCGCCATCAAGGAGAGCTCGTGTATAGGCTGTGCCTGTTGAGTGAATCTTTTTGTGAATTTTATTCTCAATAAAATATTTCACAACAAAACAAATTAGTCGCAGTGTATATTAGCTTGTTCAATAAACATGTTATTTTTGCATGATTTTGAGTTTCATTTCTGAAACGAGAGTACTGATATACATGAATTAAATACAAAATGTTTATCAAATGTGCTTGGAAATTTGTTGTTGCAACATGTATCACTATCTGCAGAAAATGAACGGTGATCCTAAAATTGAAGGCCACATGCTACTGGATCCGGTTGTGTTTGTGCCAGCTGGTTGTACCGGCAAATTCCAACCGTTGGACTTGTCAGGAAATAAGGAATTCAAAGACTTGTTAAAAACCAAGTTCACCGACTATTATTCCCAAAAAGTTGAAACCGCGTTGAATTGTGGGAAGACACCAGACAATGTGAACATTTGTCTTAAACTGAGCACCATGAAACCTACATGTATTCACGCAAACTGGATCGTTTCTGTGTTTGATGAAATAAAGCGGAAACGTGAAGTTTTTGCCACAGGGTGGAGAAAGGCTGGACTAATTTAATTACTAATACACGTATCTGTTAGAAATTCAAAACATTCGTAAGTAAACGAACATTAGTATTCACACGCTCAAGATTTATGTTTATGAGTTGGCGAAATGGAACAACTACTAGTAATTATTTCTGAATATTTTTGTTTCTGATCAGTGTTAGTTACCAGTTATTAACTTATTTGTGTTACCTTTTGTAAAATGAATATTCTAAAAAAACTTTGAATAAATTGAATTATGACTGTATTTTGTTTGTGTTTTCCTTTATGGTTTACTAGAAAAATCGAGACATCATTTTAAGCACACTTCAAACTGGATAATAGTGTGTGCGTATTAATTTCGCGACATAAGGTTGGACGCGAACGACACATTTTTTTCACGGTTTACAGTAGTTCAGTATATTTACAAAATCTTACAACTAAAATGGAATCCTCCATTGTTTAAAACATTCGAGATTATCTTCAGTACAGATACATGTAATGCTAAAATGATTAAATGTAACTAACTCCAAATTGTTTGAAAATAATCAACTTATAAACAAGATGATGAGAAGAGTTTTAACACCACTTGGTAGAACAGCTATATTAAAAGCCTTGGGACAGTCTAGGAACAACACATCCATGTCAGTACTTTTAGTGAGGCTTTCTGCCAGTAAATAATTTCAGGGTAGGCAATAACAACAAAACAGACCATAAATGTCCCTACTTGGTTATTGGTTTGAAATGTTTTGAAATTGGACACTGCATAAACTGTTCATGCTTTGACAAATCTTTAACAGCAGTCATCTATCTATAAAGTCATACAAATATATCTATTAATTTCTCTGGCAGAACCCCTATTAGATTTTACACAATGTTATAATTTAGTTATATATTCCAATTTATTTCAAGTATTAGTGTATAGTAATATAATATAACTATAATTATAGTACTTAGGTATCATAAACATTATATATGACAAGTGGGTGTTACAGCAATGAGTGTTACTATGTAGTTCTATTGTTTTAGTCAAACTTTATAATTACTTCAACTGTACAAACTGGAACAACTTACTTTTCAGTAGACAGAACCATCAAATGAAAACAAAATGAGTATTCACTGATACAGACACAAACTGGGACAGACTAAAGCCAATTATTGGGGGCTTCCTGGTTGAACCGTAACGAGGAAGTGAGCACAGGTCAACCACTGACCCTCTAGGTTTCCTAGCACCAGATCAATTCACACTGCAGATAATGTTAACCTTTTCTAGTGAAACTGATATAAGCAACACTTGTATTAATTCATTGAGGCAGATAATACTAACACAATAAAGGATTGTGATACACTACATTCAATCTACCTTCAATGCAAAAAAAAAGATATGCCACAAGGCATGTTTAAAAGGTTTAAATGTTTTTAATTAGCAATGCACATATTTGCAGAAGTTCAGATTTTTTTGATTTTTTTTGCCTATCCTGTCCTAAAAAATGAATCCTTAAAAACCACAAGAATTCTGCAGAATTAAACTAATTTGGTGTATAAAGAAATAATTTATGATTAACATTCAGGATTAGTCTAGTTATTAAAATAAATATAATAAAAAATTAATCAATTTTAAACATACACTGAGATGAACATTCATGGATGCAACCATAAATCAAATTCCATCAACCAAGGCCTTATAGTTTGTGATAAATTGATTATCATTTAAACGTGAAAACAGCAGAGCTTTGAAGGTTCACACCAATGTGATTGCCACTGCCATGCCGTGGCTTAGATTTCTTAAAAAGAATGGAGTGATAAAAAAAACCACCTATAAAATTATTCAGGAAAATATGACTGATTCCCTTGAAAAATAAATCAGGGCTTTCCCCAGAGGCATATATACATGTAACGTAGTGGACTGCTACTCCTTAGAGGTGTAAGTAAGCATTTTGATGTCAAGGAAGCACCCTTAAATCAATTAACTGGCCATGTGTGACAATCGACTGTTAGTTGTAACAATTTAACTTTTGAAACTTAACAGTGCACAGGTATTCACACGTCTAATAGGTGAACATGTTCTTCATACCTAATTAAGTGCACCCTTTCCTTTAACAATGATCAATTGCTAATTATCACAGACAATGAAGCTGGCATGCTTCAAATGTGATGCCATCTTGTCTCACCTCCACTTCGCTGCCAGTATGATTACTAGATTAGCCCCCTGCTGTGCCGAGATCCATGATTTTTTTCATTACAGTGACTTTTATAAATTACCCCCAAATTAGCACAGTAAAATTATTTACCACAACCATTTATTATTATCCGAAAGATAATACTCTACAGTTAAGGTGTCAATCAACCGTTTCTATCCTGACCCCCCCCCCCCCCCCACACACTAAAAACATCATTCTGTTTATGTCTGAAAACTCAACATCAAAGAAAACAGTCTTCGACGAGTACAGACATGTTGATAAAAACTCAGTTATGATATTTTGTCATCTGTTTTAGATTTAATTTGTCGAAACTGATTATTTGTATTTACTATCATTTGTTTATTCAGTAATTCCTAATAAAAGATTAGATTTAAAAAAAATTGTTGGGAATATCACCATAAAAACAACAGAAGCTGTAGTGTTTAGCATTATAATTATCTATGTTGGCTGCCAAATATAATATTTATAACACCATTATAAAAATAAAACTACTTTTATCAGCCGGTGATATCAAAGTGATCAATCGATTCATTTGAAAAAAAAAGAAAAAAAAAGGCAAAACAATGTCATCCCACTTTTGGGGATCAAATTAAAAATTATTTATTCAGATTTTTCAAATATATTGAAATCTTTATTAAAATATAATATTAAAACTGATCGGTTCACCAAAATAAATGCCTCTGAATGACTGACACTGGAAGGATGAGGGGAAAGTTGGAGGAGGGAATCGCTCAGTCACCGGGCCAGCTTTAATTTTCATCCAACAAGAATACTGCCTAATATTTTCATTTAAACACTTAATAAACATTAAAAAAAAAAAAATAAAAAAAAATAAAAAATAATAATAATAATAACAATAAAAATTCCATGTACATGTAAATAAAAAATAATCAAAGAAATATAAAATAAATAATATATTAAAAAAAATCAATTAAGAAAAACATGATTTGCTGGTTTGAAGGCAAACACTATGGGCCGATTTCATATGTCTAGGTTATCAGTGGGATTTGGAAACATGGTTTAAACCTAGGTTAAACCCTGGGTCATGTTTACTGTGCATTTCACATGTCTGGTTTTCAGTAATCTTAGTTTAACACTGGGTTACAATTGTATTGCTTGTTTAAACCTGCCCTTGGTGGTTTTTCGCTGGGTTTGCTCAAAGTAACTTTTCTTCATGTATAATTTCGGCAGCAAAATCGTGTTTTACATCAGTACTGCAGAGCCATGAAATGTGAATGTATTTTAGAGATCATTTGAAAAGTAAATCACTCAGGACATACATTGATAATAACTGGTATTGAGTTTGCTATTCTATTTATTACCCCAGCTATGTTTTCTCTAAACGCCTTTATTTTAGGCGTACATGCACGTACATGTAGGCTATAGAAAAACGTAAACCACGTAAATTTACACACTGTTCTGGGTATTGCTATAACTTTGTATTTTAATCATTCACATATAATTTTCAAAAACAAAAGTTATCGTTATTCTGCTAAAAATATAAATAATGATTTGCGTTAAAATTACATTTTGTTATAAATTTAATATTAAAACAGTCATGAACGCAAACTCATTAAAGTACATGACGTCATTTTGTGTGTTTGCCAAATTGCGATGATGTTATATTTAGTACCGACAAAGTCATTGGTTTGTAAGCATCAAATCATCCAGTAATATTGTACTTCTCAACACTGCATATTTCTCATTGAGAAAATACAGAAAATATTTTCCCTGTTATGAGTGGTCACTGAGGGTAATAAATATGGGCAATTCCGTGGTGTCGAACATACATTTCAGACACTTCAGCCAAGCATTACATAAATGTACAAAACGTTCCACAACTTTTTATTGTTATACATTGTAAGAACCAACTAGGGCACCATTATTATATATAAACTTTATTCCATCCTTATGACACTTAGGTGTAGAGGGGGAAATATGCATGGTGTTGGACGTATGCACACAAACTGCAATTTTTCACCCACACATGGTTATGTCTTATTCTCTGTGATGTGTGAGGGCATATTAGAAATATTGTGTCCTATTCCTATAGAGTAAATGTTTATCTGTAAATCAGATCTAAAAACTTTGTTTTAATCACACACTAAAACAATAGAGATAAACAAGATTGGTGTCGGACGTATTCGTGTGAAATACAACTTTACAAGTTTTGTAAAACAGTCATTATAATTAACAAACAAGATGATATTAAAAACAAAAACACAGTTTGAGCTAGGATTTATTATTTTTGTTTGAAGAAAATGAAGAACAGTTACCATGTTTTGGAACAGGAAGTGGGTTCAGGGGGTGGGGATGAACCCCCACTTGGCCCTGTTTTTTCTTCTTTGTTTTGAAAGAATTCTTAAATATTAGCCGAACTTAACTAGTTCAGTGCAATTAAGATGAACACCATTCAAAAATTCAAGGTAACACCTATGACTACATGGGGTGGGGTGGGGTGGGGGGCAAAGTGGCCACCTTGTGACTAGTGTACACCTACAAATAACAAGTGACACAAGAAAAATTACCACTAGCTACATGTTTGACTATGAGATGACACCACCACAGAAAAATTTCATTATTCTCAAATTAAAGGCATATAAGATGGGGTAACTGTAGCTGTGGCAGCCCCAAGTGACTAGGAACCTGAACAAGGTGCAAGAGATATATTTTAATATTTTTGTATTTATTTGTGATAAACAGCTTTATATTTATTGATTCTACACATAATCTCTGTAAAAGTAACTAGAAAATTTCAAAATAGTAAAGTGCTGCCAATAAATGTAAAAGTGGTTTCCTCAAATGTGACATCACATTTATCATGTTAGTTGTGATCCTCTACAAATGTTCCAATTTGTATAATTCTGGCATTAAATGCAATTACTGGGTTTGTTATTTTGTTATGGAGATGAACAGTTAGCTACAAGTATAATTTTTACCTTTTAAAATATAATCAACACTTTTGGCGGGAAGCTGCGGTTTGCACACTTTGATAAATTCCTCTTAATCCACTTATACGGTTAAAAAATTAATACTGGTATTCATAATTGGCTCTAGTTATAAAAAATGTCTCCTAAAATCATACTGGCATTGCATAAATATCAAATATACTTTGCTTCAAAATTGGAAAAAATAAACATGCTTTATGGTGTCGGACGTACCGGTACACTGTAACAGCACCACAGTAGCATGGCAATTGTTACATATTCAGTAATTGTTTTTATATTTTTTAATCAACCATATAAAATTAACATTGCATCTCAGTTAGTAACATTTTACAACCAGTTAGCATAAGTGGAGATTAATTTTTTAATTTTTTTTGGTGTTGGACGTACATATTATGGATAAAAGTCTGCTTGAAATATAAATTTGTCTTTTATATATTATGTCAATTAACAAAGGACATGTCTGGGATTATTTCTGCATAAAGATTTTTATTTTTACTCACTTATTTTACTCAAATATGCTGATAAATGTGTTAATAGAATCTTTTGTAAAATATTGCTGCATTCATGGTTGGTGCATTAGTTGCATTATAAGTGACTAAAACACAAAGGATTAATGTAATATTGGACACTAGAGATAATAACCTTTCAAATGATACCAAACTTGTCTCACTTGAATGAGTTTCTAAAAATGACCTATTGGTTTACTTGACCAAGGAATTGCCCATATAGTTATTTATTAAATTAGTAAAAATAAACATTTTCTTCATGGTGTATGAACTGCACAAAAACAGGAAAAAAAGAGAAAGAAATGTTTTATTTAATGACACACTCAACACATTTTATTTACGGTTATATGGCATCAAACATATAGTTAACGACCACACAGATTTTGAGAGGAAACCCGCTGTCACTACATGGTCTATTCTTTCTGATTAGCAGCAAGGGATCTTTTATTTGCGCTTCCCACAGGCAAGATAGCACAAACCATGGCCTTTGTTGAACCAGTTATGGACCACTGGTCAGTGCAAGTGGTTTACACCTAACCATTGAGCCTTGTGGAGCACTCACTCAGGGTTTTGAGTCGGTATCTGGATTAAAAATCCTATGCCTCGACTGGGATCCGAACCCAGTACCTACCAGCCTGTAGACCGATGGCCTAACCACTACGCCACCGAGGCCGGTACAAAAACAGGAAGTACTAGTAATGAAAGTTGATTGGTTACCACCGGTATCAAAGGAATAAACGTCTATCATAGACTTATCATAGTCTTATAATGACATACTTTCCTGTTTGTCTCATCTTAATAAAGGGGGAACAAGGCAGTACAGGCCCACAGTTCTGAAAATACATGGTCAAACGTTTTCAGGTCAGCTTATTTTCCCAAATATGTCCATCATTTTTGACAGAATGTGAAGTTTTGCTCAACATTTGGGGGGGGGGGGGGGGAGGAGGAGGAGGAGGAGGTAGCTAATCCCCCATCTCGAACGTGAATGCTAATAACATACCGGTAACGAGTTTCAACTACAAAGTGATGAAGTGTAAGCTATTACTCGCTTATGTCCCTTTCCAAATCTGCGGGTAACCCATGTAAAAAGCGTGGTTTTGTAAACACGGGTAAAACACACACATATGAAATACACCACGGGTGTATGTCTTGGTTATGTTTTTCAGTGTTTTGCGTAAACCAGTGTTAAACCTAGGTTTTGATATAACCCGGTGTTTCCTAGGCCCTATGTTTCCCACTACACCAAACCCTCTTATTTTGGCATGATTTGCATTAAACTGATGCTAAAAATGTAAGCGCCTTAAAAAATTAAATCCTGGGGAAACGCCTGTAAATTATACATAAATATAAATATGAAGTTTTTGTAATGGATGGAAATCTATTACATAAAAATTATGTATATTCACACTTTCTGCCTGAAAATAATTTGAGGGTACGAAATAAAAACAAAACAGATCATAAGTGCACCTACTAAGTGGTTATGGGTTTGAAATCTTTTAAAATTGGATACAATATTTCATACATATTGACAAATTTTAAACATCGGGGTTTTTTTTACTGTGGCAATATCAAGTTTTATCTGTATTTAATCCATACCTGTGATGACACACTATTGTTCTAGATGTAGATTATTTTCAAGAATCAACACCCGCGAAACAATGCAATTTGAACTTTTTATGCATTCAGGTCAGGGATTCGAATGCACTACTGACAGAACGTATTCATTGTAAACAAGTACAATGCTTTAGCCCACGAGGCCAAACATCTGCATCATCAAATAAATACTATGTAATTTAACCCTTATAAACTAGTGAAAGTAATATATCCTGGCAGAACACAGCGAAGATTGTCAGAAACTAAATAGGAAATCAGAGATTACACGTTTAGTATTATTATATGCATCACGCTTAATGCCATCCATCCACTGTGGAAGATTTCCTGACCGAATCAGGATCCTATTGTTTTGGGGTATTAGTTTTGTAAATAGGCTTTATCATTAAAAAAAAATAAAATAGAAGTTAATTTAGCAATCATGCAATTTGTTTCAATGAATAATGGATTAAGTTGGAGAATGCAAGTTTCTTATCTATTGTACTGATGGTGAGTGTATTCTGTATTGTGATATACATTGTATACAGTAGTTCTGTAAACAACTGATTCAGTTGGTTGATGGTTATCTCCTAACTGAAACCCTGAGAATGCTATCACGGTATATACTGGTTGCTAAGCAGGTTTAACATGTAGGTGTTTTACTTGCACAATATTCATAACCTATATATAAAAATAACTAACCTAAAACTCAGCATCGTGTTACTGAACCACAACTTTACAAACTCTGAGTCAATAAGGCCATATCTACTGAAGGGTTCCAACAACCCAAGAATGCATTATGGATGCATTAGATGACAGAAACTGGTGATCATGCAGTTATCAGAGGACAAGTATTTAATGACAACCCACCTGCTACATGTTTCAGAAATGGTAAATGTGAGACCCTGCTTAGAGACGGAAAGAATAAATTCCCTACCACCACATGGGATACTCTTAATTTGAGATCAAAATTTTAACATGCTTCTCACAAAGTACAGTGACTTCCATTATAATTTAAAAAAAAAAGTAAACAGAATAATCTGTCACATATTTATCAAAAACAGCTTATTCTTCCTCAAAGAATTGTGTGGAAAATACATGTACACATGTATGTACACAATAACCAAGATGTCAGGCACTTAACTTGTTGATACCCCTCAAAAGATTTTAGCAAATTACCCAAATTAGTCATGCCCCACTTTTGTCTCAAGTAAAACCGGGTTATTGAATATTGACCCACATTACAAATAAACAGTTTACAGAGAAAAAACAAACATAATTTAAACCAGTACAGGTAAGGTTCATGATATGCCCATTAAAAGTAGGTCATAGTGACCTAGTTGTGGGACTTGACACACCACCATCCCATGTTGTACTTACATGCAAGGTTTGATGATCCTATATAATTGATAAAAAAGATATGCTCCAGAAACGAAAAGTTTACAGATGGGCGTACGTACTGACAATGCCAAAGACAGGCGTAACAAAATAACTCTTTGGCTATCACTAATCTTTAAAAATGTATTTGACATTCCTAATAATTACATGTAGCTTTCAAACAACAAGCAAAATGTTTTCATGACATGATACACAGGGGAGCTAACTACAGATCTTGTGTTTTAAGATGCGCAAGAGCTATAGAAAGACCAGTTTAATAACAAGGAAAAAAATGTGATGTGAATGGTAGTGTCCATGCACTTATCTTTGCTATGGAAATAGGAAAACACTGGTTTAATAGACATATTTTACGATGTACCAATCCGATCAAAACTCTTTTGCCTATTAATTTATTATTACTTGTTTCCTATTACATGCTGGAAAAATATAGGGTAGGTAGGTAGGAAAAACATTATGCAAACCAACAATACCATTCATCACAGTGTTTTCCCTAGAAATGAAGTAAGGCATGGTAAAGTGACGTTTTGGGGGTATATTTTATGTGCAGTTTTAAATATAAGGGCTTTTTTTTCCATTATACAATTTTCAAGAGGACAAAAACCGTATGGCCATTTTATTTTCTATATCTATTTTATAACTTAATTAAAAAAAGGAAAGTTCCCAGTGACCACTTACAAAAAATAACGAAACGCATCGAGATCTTACTGACATATTTAATCATTTGATTTGGCAGTAAACTCCATCAGTATCGGTAAACATTCCCTCCCCTAGTTTATCAGAAGGTCACTAAATTTTTACACGGCCAGTTTGTCGCTGGAGTAAATCATTAAATATAGTTGTTATTATTATTATTATTAATCGGAACACCTCGCTAAGCTTAGATGTAGAGTAAATCGGAAAAGATCGCATATATTCGTGAAAACAATTTTCCGACTCTTTGCCCGATATCTCACGAAAGTTACCGAACTTCAATTTGAAGGGAAGTAACTCCATCAATCAATTGTTAGAAGAAAACATTTTGTGGCTAACGGGTCGCCAATAAAACTAAATTTGCGACAATAAAACCACCGATATACGTCCGCAAATCGGAAAAGACAGTAGGGTTACCCCCTAAATGACACCAAATTAGTGCTTCTGATAGTTTTGGAATGTTTTCGTGGAAATCGTTGTTATATTAAAAAAACACTTTTGGATATACAAAAAAAGTTTTATAGTCGGCAGGTTCAAATTAGGGTCGGTCGGGTAACCGGAAACAAACAATATTTTATGATACGCCTAATTAGAAACAGTCCACTTTTATAAGGTAACAGATCACAATGTCTGATACGGCTAACTCATTTATACTGTTCATATAGTTATGAAAAAAAGGAATTGAATTAAATAGTGTCTTCTATAGCCTACACAAATGAATTCGTTATGGAAATCAGCCAAGTCACTTAAATTTTCTCGATTAGTTCATAACTGTTAGCCTACAAAGCTTATGTGAGGTCCCGAAAATGGCAAGTATGAAACTTTCTTTAAAAAACATTTTTTTTTAGAAAAAGACAATCAAAAGTAAACAGAATAATAAAAAGAAGGAAAAGAAATGATAATATGTATGTAGAATAGGCCCAGGTCTCGTTTTAAAAAAAAAAATCTTTTTTTTTTTACGTCTATTATCTTTCTTTTTCATATATTTAACAAAAAAATCAAATAAAACTTCATTTAAATATTTGTATTTCAGCCAGAGGTTAATGAATGTACCTCTGTTATTTATCTATACATGTGTATATGTACAAAAATATAGTAACAGTAATGACCATAGCCGACTATTCAATTTTTGTTTATTTCAATACATTTGTTAGAAAGTCACAGACCATGTGTCTGGAACATGATTTGATGCGCAGTAGTCTGTAGCATATTGACCAATCATAGCTATCGGGGTCAGATTATTTTTACTCTTAGAACTCTGGCTGCACGCAGACACTGGTCTATGTCAACTTGTTTTGCATTTATGGTGGTGTCTATATTTTAATGTGTTTTTAGATTATCTTTATTATGGCATCACAAATTTGGAATTAAATCCTTTGTAATGACAGATTTGGTCGGTGTTTGCATTTTTTTTTTATCAACAACATTGGGACCATTCTAGATCAATAACATAATGCTGACTTGACATAGATGTCAGAGCCGTTTGTAACTGGTAGTGGTAGGTCAAACGACGTGTTACAAAATGTCGAGGGATGGAGACCGGTTGCATAATTGTTGAATTAAAAATGCCACCTGAATTTCAATGCCGCAACCAACACTTGTCAACTGAACTAACTGTAGGCTATGTTTAACAAGTTATTTGAAAAATAAAAATAAAAATAATTAATTATATGAAGGATCTAATTCAGTCAGTAATGCACACCTGAGATGCTTGGGTTGTAGTTCTAATTGAACCACCTCCTCAGAACCAGTCAGTTTTTTCCATCCCAACTATCCTAATTATTTTCATTGTACATAATAATGAAATTCAAGACAAGATGATTCCTACACGTTTAGCTGCACGTTCATCAAACCATCTAACACTGAAAAGGTATATATAATTGTGTGCATCAAATTATCTGAATAGTACATATTGTAATTAAAATTTTATATATATATATATATATATATATATATACACACACATAATATTTCTATAGCACTGCTCCTGAAATTTTTGAATAACTCCATTCCTGAAAAAGAAAAGTCAGACTACATAAATGAACCAAACAACATAAAATAAGATGAAAACATTATTGGTTTATTGGTTCATTTTTGCAACATATGTCTCTACATTTACATGTACCAATTGCTTCATAAATTAATAATGCTTGGTCTTCACTCGCCGTAGCATTTTGCTAAGTGCGATTTTTCTGAAGACAATCAGGTGGCAGTTCTCTCAGAAAAACCTCTCTGTGTAAGAGATGATTGATAATCTTCACACGTGATGCTGTGATGGGCCAGTTTTGACACTGGTTGGGTAACAGGTCTCTTCTCAAGGGCAGTCTGATTGGTATTTCCACTATCAGTGAAAGTAGTAGTGCAAACCAAGATTGGGCTGGCCAAGCTAGAGCCAGGAGTGTTAGCACCGCCTGCTCCATTTGTACTTGCCTCAAACCCTAACCAATAACACTGGTGGGGAAAAGCAAACATAGGCCTTAGAGCCACCCAATCTAGTGTGAGAGAATCACAGCTCCACACAGGAGGTTCTGGCACAGGAGAAACAAACAGGGGCAGCCACGCACTGAGGCGAGTAGCAAACAAATCACATTGAGGTTTTTCCCCCATTTGAGGAAATCAACTCCACCTGATGAAGACACCTCTCGTGGTCCCCTGCCGAACAAAGGGGAGTCGTCTAGGTATGTATGGAACCTGTGTCCTGCCTTGTGAAGGTAGGACGACACTGTCTTCATGATTCTCGTGAAGACAGAAAGAACCGCTACCAGTCCAAAGGGTTGACACGAAACTCGTAGACTCTTCCTTTGCAAGCAAATCGGAGGAATTTCCATGCTTGTGGATGTATTTGAACATGAAGGTAAGCAACCAATAAATCTATTGATATTGCCCATTCCCCGATTATGGGTGCCTGTTTTATAGCATATACAAATTCCAGCTTGAATTTGACCACTACTGTGAACTGATTAGATGGTGTATGCAGGGGTTCTAGAATATTTTTAAAATTCACTTGCCATAGGGCCAGTGGATTTGAAAATTCACTGGCCATGGTGAAAACTTCACTTGCCCAATTTTAACTGTTGATAAAACAAAAAAAACCCAGTAAATTAAAATAATTAACTTTTTAATGTCCATTTTTCATACTGAGATCATGTTTAATCAATTTGTCAATTTACACAACAGATGCTTTATGGTTTGTTTAGAAAAATATGCAAATAATTTTCATCAGTTTAGAATAAAGTTACCGTACCTAATTTTAAAATAATTGTTTCCACTAAAACCACCTAAGTTATAAAAAATAATCCATGTTACCGATATATTACAACAATTAACAGCATTATTTATTCACTTATGAATGGGACCTCGCCCCCCCACCCCCCTCAAAAAACAAAAAGAAAAAAGAAACAATCAAGAACCTTTATTAGCATAAAGTGTACATGTATTGCAATTTAAGGCTTACCCCCCCCCCCCCCCCCCCAATAAAACAGTAACTTTTTCAATTTGAGTACTTTTTACACTTTATAACTTTATCTATTCATGTTACTGTGTTCCTAAGCCTTTTTAAAATAAAATTTGCAATTTATGTCATATTTTATAAATTAAATTAATAATTTACACATTTAAAGTATTTGTAAATAGTGACATGCAACCTTTAAAACTAATAAAAGACTGGTTACCGTTTTGCATATTATTAGTATTAGAGTAACAAATCTTTGGATTCCAGTGTAAAAAACAAAATGGCGGCAAAACAATTAACTTTTGTTTTTCCAATGTTTACACTTTATAACTTTAACAAAGTTATATCAGTAGGTATATTGATGTCATGGATGGGTCAGAGATTACTGGTAGCCAACTATTTATTAGTGAAATATTGCATACACGTGATAGCAAATCAAAAGAAGTGACTTGTAGATGTTTTTGTTTTGTACGTCTATGACCATGCACCAAGCTCCTGACAGTTTTAGAACCAGAAAAACCCAAGAGTAGAATCCTGGCCTAGTTGATCCTCCAGGGAAGTCCGATCTCCTTTTTGGAGGTACTTTTGGATTATGTCCCATAGAGCTGTTCAGCAAACTAAGTCTTGGTAAGACCTTTGAAAAACTGGGTTTGATAGCAGAGGAGGGAAGTTGCCCGATTTGAACCTCTCTTAGATTACTGAAATAACCCAAGAGTCCTCGCTTGCTGCACACAAATGACCTATGAAAAGCTTTAAGCTTTTATGGACAGATCAGCCTGAAGGTCAATTGGCTTTGTCTTTTGTAAAAGAAACCCTGGAGATGACAGGCTGTTTAGGGATACTTCTAGCACAGTAGGTGTTCCCACCTAACCAGCCCATGGGATGTCCACACTGGGTCGAAGGTGGCCCGTCTGGCTTTTTAAACTGGGAGCACTCTTCTTACCCAACTGTAGATGGCGCTTGCTACCATTTCCTTTTGACCCTCTAGTCTGGGATCACCTAACTCCTCGCCTAGCACCTTTCTTCTCCCAGCAATTTAAATGACCTCCTGTAAGGGCCTTAGATGAAGTTGCTGGAGAAGCTAGACAGATGGTAGTTGGAGCTTTTTGTTTTGTAGGGGTAACCACTGTAGAGTTCTCTTTAGACTCTAAACCACTTGGTCATCAGCTCATCCAAAGAAGAGTCAAGTGGGGACTCTGACTGTATGGGACCGGCCTCGGTGGCGTCGTGGCAGGCCATCGGTCTACAGGCTGGTAGGTACTGGGTTCGGATCCCAGTCGAGGCATGGGATTTTTAATCCAGATACCGACTCCAAACCCTGAGTGAGTGCTCCGCAAGGCTCAATGGGTAGGTGTAAACCACTTGCACCGACCAGTGATCCATAACTGGTTCAACAAAGGCCATGGTTTGTGCTATCCTGCCTGTGGGAAGCACAAATAAAAGATCCCTTGCTGCCAATCGGAAGAGTAGCCCATGTAGTGGCGACAACGGGTTTCCTCTCAAAATCTGTGTGGTCCTGAACCATATGTCTGACGCTATATAACCGTAAATAAAACGTGTTGAGTGCGTCGTTAAATAAAACACTTCTTTCTTTCTGACTGTATGGGAGCAGTTTGAAGTTCTTGCTGGTGGTGCCGTGAGAGATATCTGTCTGGTAACGGCATCCCGCCTTGTCATATTAGTCATAAGCCTCTGTGACAGCTCAAGGGAGGCTAAACTTGCAGGGGTACCTGCCTGTGCCCAGAGGAGGGGATAAGCCGTATCTGGTAATTCTTCCAGACATTCTGCTCCGAGAAGAGCTGTAAACTACCAAGCGGCATGAGACTGCATGGATATAATCCTTCTTATCATGCCGTCCCACTCAGTGGACCGAACCCACAAAATGGTAGGTAAGGGATAGGACGTCTGTTCCAAAACCCTGGCCAGTCTAGGTGGAGGGAGTAGAGGCAACTCTACTGCCTCACCCACACTAGGTTTTAGGGAACAGCTCCTGTATGCCGCTGCAGGAGAGACTTAGGGCTTGGCTCCCAGTCTTACTCTGAACCATCGAGTTTGGTGTCAATGGAGGGTGGGGACCCTGAAGATGCTGACCAAAATCAAACTTCAATAGACCTCTGGTAGTCACATTTATAGGTGTATACCTCTCAGATATCCAAGATCCAAGGAAGAGCCACACTGATCCTATCCCGCTGGCAGAAGCTGCAGGGTGAGATGGGGGGTCTACGAGGAAAAGATTCCCATCACTCAATTCCTGCACAACCACCAGGGTTAGGGGTGGTGTACCTGGAAATGTCCAAGTTATCAGGACCAGACATGGGCAGTCCCGCACAGCCAGCCTGGTAAGGGCTGGCGTGCTGAGACACTTCCCTACTGCTAAGGGGAGGGCCTGGAGAGACTATACCAATTAATATTTTTTGTATTAAAAAAACACTTGTATCGAATCCTATATCTACAAAATTGCTACTCAATATCTTGAGGAATTGAAATTTTTTAAAAAGAATATCTTATAAATCATATATGGGACAGACAGATGAAGACAAAATCTATAGTCCCCTCCGGCTGGCCCAGTAAGGGACTAATAAAACAATCACTTACTTGGCATCCAGGTATTCCCCCGAGTGTTTGGTTTTACTTCCGTATTCCTGCAGTGAAGGTCGCGGTTGTTTAGATTCTCCATCACGTGACCGTCTTTTCTTCAGAGACTTGGGCAGAGTTGCAGCTTGTGCATGTTGTTTATTTAACTGCTTTCGTCGATTCGGTATTACTCCAAATGGACTGATGTGCCTCGGGCGTTTTTTCAACAAGAGAATAACCTCTTTAGGTTTTTCTTTTAATGTCTCTACAAGTTTTTTCAACTGCCAACCAAGCTGAAATTAAATGTTTTTAGTTATATATTGTATCAATAAAAAAGATTCTAGGACATTACCCCCCCCCCCCCCGAATATTTTACCCCCAGTACAATTCCCCTCTGGTATATTCCCCCCCACCCCTGTAAATCCCCCCCACCCCCGTTTTGATATATGACATTTTAAAATGTTTATGTATTGTTTGCTTGTGTTTTGTTTCTCCTGTACTTGTATTATAATTGTAATCTTGTTTATAGAGATGAGCTGTATAGCTAAACGTTAATAAAGAATTTAACTGAAATTGATTTTATACAGTAATAGAGTAGAAAAGTTACTTTCTAACCCTCTTAATTCAATTTCCAGGTAAGATTAGCACTTTTGCTAGCAAATACAACCGGCCAGTGTTGGACTACTTACGAGACATTGCACACAACCTGCAAATGTAGACTGTTGAATGTGTTCATGTGTTTGTTTTCAATGTTTCACATAAAATATTATAAAATAATAGTGTTATTTATTTATACCACTAATGACTGGGGGAAAATGACATAGGGGAGAAAATACCAGGGGGGAAAAGACGGGGGGAAATGCCCGGAGGGGAAAATGCCAGGGCATTATTAACTGAATTAACTAACTAGGTGCTACCATAAAAATACCTTCAAATTATTGCAGGCAAGCAGTTGTAGGCAATTCAAGTACAAAATAGTTATTTTAAATGAATAAGTATTTCTAAAATTATTAGCTCAAAAGAATTTTAAGTATCAATCAAAAAAAATATATACTGATCTTCTGTCTTTATTTGTTCCTTTGATAATATATTTAAGAATTGACCGCAATTATTTTTTGGTTCATGAAAGTATGAACCGAAAAAACGATGTGCACATTGTATGATCCCGCGTAGAGGGTCATACAAAAGTGTGCACATCTTTTTTTTTGGTTCATACTTGCATGAACCAAAAAATAATTGTGGTCAAATCTTATAATTAAATTTATATGCATACTTCAACAATACATAACTGAATTTATTTTGTTTAGATTTAAATATGCTTGTAGTATTGTTTGTGTAAACTTCATTGATACTTATGTCGCGTAGGAATTTGAATCAGGTGATTTTTTTGTAAATGACGTCATTTCCTTTAGCTGCTGTGCATTTTTACGGATCATTTAGTTGTATTGGAAGGAATTGTCCTGTTCGTGTTTAGTTTATATTTTATGAAAGTGAATGAAGGGAACGTGTCTAACATTTATGCTGTCGGTGGAACCGTTTAATTTTCGCCAACAGCTGTTGAACATCGCTTACAAGTAAGTTACAGGCGTGAAGTTTCCTACATGATTTCTTTGGCCAACAACTGAGTCTCATGTCATGATTAGCGAAGAGGGTTTTTTGTTGTTGTTTTAATCAATGCGTATAGATCCATACGTCTACTCTGCTATAGCATTTTCCATTAATTTATTGTATATATTTTGTGTAGCTTTCACGTGTGTTTTCTTCAAAATATCTAAATATGATTGCCAGAATAATCCGGCTTGTTGCACAAAATAGTACGAGTCAGCGTGGTGGGGGTAGTAGGCGTGGCTTAATTTTTTTTTTAGTTCATCGAGATAAGAACGAAAAAAAGTAAGCACCTCTGGACCAATCAGATTGCCGTAAAGTGTATAGACGCAAAGAAAATTTTATTATATATATATATAAAAAGATGAGATGATTCTCAATTCTGAACAATGTGTTTTTATATAACGCCAATTAGCTATAATTGTACAATAGCATGTCAATGTAAACAAAAATAATGTGGATAATTACTCTAAATGGTTAAATAATTTTGAAAGTGTACCCAGAATTGCAGTTTTAACGAAGAGTACTGGTGAGGTTCAAAAGTAGGTCTCAGTGATCTAGTTATGGGATGCAACACACTGCCATCCCAAGTTGTACTTACAGGTAATGTTGATGATACAATATGAATTGATAAGGAAGATACGCTCTGGACACAAACAATTTATGGATCTACCAACAGACAACACCATACCATAATACGACCCATCAAAAGACAAAGAAAATCCAACAAAAAACAATAACAAAAATGGTGCAGCCTATCCAATTAAAATTCTTTCATGTTTAAAACAAATCAATACTATAATGCTAAGTCACTTTAGAGTAAACATTTTATGTTTAAAAAATGTTTTGTTTTTGTTTTTGTTTAATGACACCAATAGAGCACATTAATTAATTAATAATCGGCTATTGGATGTCGAACATTTGGTAATTCTGACATGCAGTTATCAGAGGAAACCCGCAACATATTTCCTAATGCAGCAAGGATCTTATATATGCATTTTCCCACAGACTAGACAACACATACCACAGCCTTCGACCAGTTGTGGTGCACTGGTTGTAATGAGAAAAAAAACCAATCAGTTAAATGGATCCACCGAAGTGGTTCGATCCTGCGACCCATGCACCTCAAGCGAACACTCGACCGACTGAGCTAAAAAAAATAAAAATAAATGGATCAAGACACAGGACTTGACAGTTCCACAAGCAACAGAATACAACTCTTTCTTACCACAGTCTGGTTGTTTACTTGAATGAGTTCATCACCTTTTTCTATTTTTCGGCACAAATCGGCAGGTGACTGTAAATAAAGATCATAATTTTACAAATAAGAATTTGCTTACATAAAACTGGTAAAATAAACCAGCTGTGTTTCCAAAACTATTTATGATCAAAGAAGGCTGTCTGAATAAGTAATTAGCAGACTGTCCAGCACACCTTATGAAAAAGTAGGACAAAAGTAGGAATGAAAATATAGAAAAAGTAGGACTGAAAGGGTACGTAGCAACATTAAGCATGCTCACATACTGGGAAAACGAATGTGTTAAATCCAAAAAGTGGTATTACTGAGAAAATACTTTAAAATGTTTTTATGTGGTGCCCAGTTTGTACTTATATTTTTTGTTCTATCCAAAATAACATGTATCTTATGTTATACATTTATTTGAAATGGCTCAAGGCATGGAGAGAAAAAACATAGGGAAAACTATATGTGCAACAGACGGACAGGCAGAGAAGGATGGAGCTGAAACCTATAGTCCCCTCTGATCAATAAACCCATGTACAGGCTCAATACAACTCCAGTACTCAGGTGAGTATTGAAGGAGCACACAACTTTAGACATGTATGGCAAAAGTAACATCTGAGTGACAGAAATAAAACTTCATCTCACATCAACTTCAGCTTAAATTTAATATGTTGAGATTATATGGTGCTGCACATTGTGAGATATATATATTGCAGCATTTTAAAAAATTTAAATTCCCATAACTGTAGATTTTTATAACACAAGCAATATGTACACTTTAACAGCAATTTGAAGCATTTTCAAACAAAAAAGTAGGTATTTTGAAGAAGTAGGAAAAATAGGACAAAGACCAAAAAATGGGAAAAGTAGGATCGCTGGACAGCCTGAATTAACTAACAAGTGTGAATGGTAGGATGCTATATATTACACACCAGTGTAAGATATTGCTCATGTCATAACAATCACTCAGTATCTAACTAGTGTAATATTGGCATGATGTGAGCGTGACATACATTGTAGATTACTTGCTGACCCAATTTGTAGAAAAATAACGTGTAGTAGGTCTTGACAAATGTTTACTTCCGTTTGCAGTTGGGTTTGTATAAATAGAATATTAAATTAGCTTGCCTGTCATACCATTGTTATGAAACTTGTGAAGTGTTGGTATACGACTCGCTTTTGCTCGTCAGATACCAAAACTGTTAACTCATTTCATAAAAATGGTACAACAGGCAAGCTCATTTAGTATTCTATATTTAACAATCTCCTACGGTTTTAACTGATCTTTTAAACTGATTTTTCCAAGTGACAGTTTTTTGTTTGCATTAATCTTTCCCATTTTTCATGACCACAGCAACACATAAAAGATCAATGTGAAAACATTAATTTTGTAATTGACAATACTTGATGATAATAATATTGTACATTTATAAGAATCTAGAAGATGTATAAAGTATTGCTGTCACTGAAATTCACCTACCAGTTCTTTTATTCCACTTATAGAATGAGTGACGTAGTACAAAGATGAGATGTGAAGACCCTGAAAGCAAAAACACAAATAAAACTCAGTATATTATGTACGCAACATTATGATTTTTTGGTAAACTGATTTGTTGACCAGTACTTAGGGAATAACTGTGTTGTATTTGACCATTTGAAAACATTAATGCTCATTTTACAGTCGTAAATATATGTTTCACGGTCTGCACCGCGTTGCCGGTAAAACTAAATTTTCAACTAAAACCAGCAATAACATCTGCAAATGGTCAAATACAACATAGTTATCACCATTCTAATTCAATAAAGGCATTTAAAAAAAAATTTGTTTACATAACAATTTTTTGGAATGAAAGCAACATTTTCAAAAACCTGGTCACTACGATCGTGTTTCAAGTCATCTTCCTTATAGCGCAAGCAGATAAAAAAATATGTTTTGACCCGTAATACAACTGTTGCTCCTAATCTCGTTTTTGTATTTTATTGTCTTATTAATGACAATACCAACATTGCAACTCATCACGACAACTGGTGCTCGATAATGAAGATTCATAATTAAACATAGATGCCAATACTTAATTTGGAATTCCTGTCAGCTTCACACACATGACGTCACACAACATTTATAAACAGCATTATGTCATAAAATTTAGAGGAGTATGCTTTTTTCTTCAGAAAGTCCAACTAAACAGCAAGAAGTAGCATATGAATATGTAAATTGGCTCTTGGAGAATCCCCCAAATGTCCGACATGTTAATGCTGGATTTACTGCCGCAAATGGATTTAATTAGCCTATCATATTTCATGTTATATGCAAAGTGAATTAGAATACAGTTCTAAGAATAGTTTTATATTAATTTCGTTATATTCCCTCACACTTACACAACTTTTGGAAGAGCCAAGTACTAAAATTTCAGATTATGGCAGGATTGAACTAGTAAATTCTTACCAGTTCTTCTCCTTGTTTCTTTCTGATAGTAGCCAACTCTAAAGATGCCGGTTGAACAACCAATGGCTCCTTTGAGTTCATTACCAGCTCATCGCAGATTTCTGACAGCTTGCGACACTACAAAGCAAAATATTTCTTCTGTGCTATAATTCATTAAAGCAGATGTAGCAAAATTACAAAATGTTATGTTTTGTGAATTGAAAATTATAAAATACAATACATGTTTTAATTAGATTTCACATTAGTCAAAGATTTGAATGCAGCCCTGGCAATTAAAAAGATAGTATAAAAATAGAACTTAATGTGTAAGAGAGGAGTTTAATTTGTCAGTATTATAAAACAAAACAAAAACAAGTGTACGAGTGATGTACATGATACACCTGTCAAATGTAGCCAGCAACACACCGCCAACCAAAGATGTATGTGTTTGCAAAGTTTGATGATCCTATATGAATTGATATGGAAGACAGGGCCTGGAAAAGGATTTCCTTCAATGTGCCGTAATGTGTGAAAAGCAGGTCTTGGTGACCTAATTATGGAACGCAACACATTACCATCCCAAGTTGTACTTACATGCAAAGTTTGATGATCTATTAAACTGATAAAGAAGATATGGCCTGGACAAGGATTTCCTTCAATGTGCCGTAATGTGTGAAAAGCAGGTATTGGTGACCTAGTTAAGGAACGCAACACATTACCATCCCAAGTTGTACTTACATGCAAAGTTTGATGATCTATTAAACTGATAAAGAAGATATGGCCTGGACAAGGATTTCCTTCAATGTGCCGTAATGTGTGAAAAGCAGGTCTTGGTGACCTAATTATGGAACGCAACACATTACCATCCCAAGTTGTACTTACATGCAAAGTTTGATGATCTATTAAACTGATAAAGAAGATATGGCCTGGACAAGGATTTCCTTCAATGTGCCGTAATGTGTGAAAAGCAGGTATTGGTGACCTAGTTAAGGAACGCAACACATTACCATCCCAAGTTGTACTTACATGCAAAGTTTGATGATCTATTAAACTGATAAAGAAGATATGGCCTGGACAAGGATTTCCTTCAATGTGCCGTAATGTGTGAAAAGCAGGTATTGGTGACCTAGTTAAGGAACGCAACACATTACCATCCCAAGTTGTACTTACATGCAAAGTTTGATGATCCATTAAACTGATAAAGAAGATATGGCCTGGACATGGATTTCCTTTAATGTCCAGTAATGTTTAAAAAGTAGGTCGCAATGACCTAGTTATGGTATGCGACACAATGCCATCCCAAGGCAGAGGACAATATTTCAAAATCATAGGTAACCTGAAGTCAGTTCACGTAAGTTTTATTTAGGTAACCAATTGTTCGGTTACATGAATATAGTTCATTGTGACCGATGAGTTAGCCTACCTTGGCGGTTCAAATGTATTTAAAAACAAACTGATTTCACTTTCATGACCGATATACACATGTATGGTATTTTTAATTTTAGAATGTAATTGTTCACCACGTAACCGATTGGCGGTTCTCGCTATTTTAAAGTTGCATAACCGACACATGAACAGAACAACGGTTCTCGTGAAGTATTGTGCCCTGCAAGGTTTGAAGATCCTATATGAATTAATAAGAATGATACAGATGGATGGATCTGTATCATCAGGAAAATGCAACATGTACGTACTGATTTTATAATACTTTCTTCAACATCTGGATGGGTGTCTTTTTGTAGCATGCTGCCCACATCTAGTCCAGTTTTTACAATGGTATTTCGTAGGAGAATCATATCATATATACCCTCAAAAGGAGCTCTACAGAAACAAAACAAAAAGAAACAAAAAGAAACAACATAGTCAATGTGAAAAGTCTCCATATGAAAGTTACAAAAGTAAATTTATTTCATATAAAACATATTGCAAACTATACCAGATTCATCCAAATGATCAATTAAAACTCATACTACCAAACGTCTGACATCCAACAGCTATTGTTTAATCAATGTCCTCTAATCATATCGTTAAACAAAATAAATGTTTAAATAGTCATTGATGTACAATTAAATAAAAAACAGAACAAATTACTAGAATTTTAATTACAGGCTTGCACAACAGTTGATCAATATGCACTAAATGGACCCAATGACAAAATATTGCCCAAATGCCCATTTAAGCTGCCCAGAAAACTAGTTTATTCAACTAGCTACATATTTGTCATATCCTACTCACTAATACATGTATCTCAGTATAAAACTGAATCATGATAACAAATATTATTGCAGACTCCATAGGGAGAAAAATTAAAATTAAATAATAATTTTATAATGGTTGAATCACTGTCAGGGAACATTTTGTTTTCAAAATATTAGCAATATTTCTGGTCAATTGAAAATTGATTCCAATCACTGTTGAATGTTTTAAAATTGTGTAGCGATCTCTGAAAGTTGCTTTGTGAATCGCGACGCGATACCGAACAAAATGTTCCCCGACGATAGTCTTTAAACTCATAATTGGTAAATAAATATCAGGGCCAGCTCTGGCACTCGCCAACTCAGCATTAAAAAAACATAATGGGCTAATTTTATTTTAATCTGGTGAATTAATTTCATATAATAATTGATATTTTATTAGAAAATAACTGGGTGCTTGTAATTTTTGAAATTTAAATAAATGATTTGGCAAACTTTTTTGTTCACTCTGAATATAGTTTCTGTTTTATTTACCATAATGCAAAACTTTATTTCAACTAACTAAAAAGTTAGTTTGTTTTGTCTAACGACACCACTAGAGCACATTGATTTTTCGACTGAAATAAACAACATAAAGAAAACTGGAATTGAATATTTAGTCAAAGTAAATGAGTTGAGTCAGGTCACGCAACATGATATCCTGCGAGTAGCAGTTTAGAACTTCGTTTTAACTGGTTACTATAATCAGTCAATACCAACTGGTTGCAGGATGCTATTCTGCCTTTAATAACAGTAGGTTAATTGTTGTGCGCCTGATCTTCAAAAGCAGTTTAGAAAGGTAGGCATCCAGACTACAACATAATTATTCTTTGAGAAACACTGATTTAGACTAAATGCATTGTAAAAGTTTGTATTAAATAGACGAACTCCATTGTTATCTCAGATTATAAAAACAGAAATGATTAGTTGATGAAAATCTGCATTACTTGTCCAGCCATGAAACGAGTGCCTTGAGAGTCATCAAGACGTCCGTGGTAGCAGACAGGATGGTGATGGACCACTGTCTGTGGCGGTGTGCATGATGTGAAACGTTGGCTATGTTTTTGTCATTTTCTCCGGTATTAGCGTGAACCATGTTGTGCAGACTCCTAGCCTTACATCCCAGCTGCAAGGCCAAATGCTGAAGATTTTCAGTCTCATATCCATATCGCTGAAATATAATAATAATTATTTAAAAAATTAGATTGTGAAAAAAAAAACATACATTCAGGTTGCAAATTTAGCAAACTTTTGCACTTCAACGAATCCCAGATTTTTAGTTGGAAAAGATTATGAGATGGATGCCAAACTAGTAATATTACATTGCTTTTACGATTCTAGTAAGATGTTTCAAAAAATAAAAAGCTAATAATAACAAGCATTCTTAGAGTACTCCTAAAGCAATACACGTATTATCTCCTACTGGGCCCAACACATTTTCGTATCTCATAAATTCAAGGGCCATAAAACTCAGTTACTGTGATACATAAAACAGTACACGATAAAGCTTTATTACCCATATAGGCTCAAATATACAGGGTAATATTTTTTTTATCTTTGTACAGTGTGCAGATTGCTTCTACAGCCACTAGCTGATTGGCTGGCTTAAAAATCACGACGTTTGGTTGGTTGCTTGCCATGGCTGGAACTTTACTTTCATTCATATAACGTTTCCATTCATGAGTCTGATTACACATACGTTATACCATCTACAAAGATTTACAAAAACAAATGGACTCATTTGTTTCGTAAACATGAAATGGTATTTTCATAAACAGTGGCTTTAGTAATATATAAAAATAATTATTTTCAAATGCAAATAGTTGTTATTTTGTACTGTAAACATTTAGCTGTAAAAAGAACGCCGTTATGCTATGACGTCACTTACATTATGTCATGTAATGCGCGTAATACTATATGATGTAAATAACCAACTCATTACGAGGAGTTACGAATTATCTGTCCCTCGTGAATGAACGTTGTAAAACCCTCGCCAAAGGGACAGATAATTCATAATTCCTCATAGCTCGTTAGTTATTCTCCAAGTTCAAATGCCATAACTCTGTCAAAAATTAGTAAATTACCATGAAAGTCAATCTTGATCTGTAACATTACATCATTATATCAGCTCAATATATCACGACATTGTGAAAAGACATCCGGAAAATTATATGTGGGACAGACAGAAGAACAGATGAAACCAGTCCCCTCTGGTTGGACTGGTAGGGGACTAACAATAATAATAAATTGACAAGCACTAGTGAAGTCACAAAAATAAGTTTGTATTCTCACTTATTTAAAGAACTGTAAACTAAGGTTTTTAAAGACTTGTTAGCCCGACAGCCACAAAGTGGACAGGTACCTTGTATGTGTTGAAAAAACTTACGATTGCTCGCAAAATATCGACAGCTTCAAGGATTAACTCTTGGTGACCCAACTTCTTGATATTCAGCTTTTCTAGATCCGAATGTGTCAGCATTAGAAGTCTTTTTCCATCAATGTCATGGTTTACAAAACTTTGAATGTATGGCAAGACAGCTTCGTCAAGACCTATAAGACAATTATTAAATATAATCAACTTCTGAATGGATACTGTTTGAAAGAATGTCCTCATTTTTGTTTCCTCAGAACAGATGTACAGTATACATGTATGTACATGTAACATCAAAACTGCAATGTTAATAAGAGTTTTAAAAATGTTACAATTTTAATCCTAAATTTGTACGTTTTAGCAGGGCTCACCCTGATAAAAATAGCTGTGCATAGCCAAAAATTAGCTAAATGGCGACGTTCTAAACACCGGACTCATACGCCTTTCAAACACACCGATATGCTAATTATTAGTATTCACTATAACTTAAGAATTTCAGAGTTTAAAAGAGTATCTTTATATAAAAACCCCCACACAAAATCAAAATAACAACCAAGACTCATTTTTATGTCTTAAAAGGTCTTCAAAAGGCGTATGAGTCCGGTATTTAGAACGTCGCCATGCGTGTCAGCTGAGATTGTCTGCTAGAATCCGCTCGGTAAAGTCAGACGTTTTTCCTTTAATTCAAAGTGAAGATTGTTTCAAATAGATCACAATATACGATTAGGCTGTGGAAATGTGATGGTAATCGTTATTTTGACTGCAAATTTCGTTCCGAGCAAAATTCCTCGGAACCGTTGTCCAGAAGCTGCTAATGGCGGAATGCCTATTGTCCGAACCAAATTGTTAACAACTACGAAAAATTGCTCTCCTACCTTTAATTGCCGTTAGATTTCCTACAAAGTTTGTCCAGACAGAAATCTTGAAAAAAACATTACAATGACACAGATTCCACATACCAGATGATAACTATGTCACCTATATCGACTTTGCTGTGAGCGCATAGGGCAAAAAGCATGTAATTTTGTGCTAGCTGCCATTTTGACTTTTTATGGAATATTCTTCAAGAGGGGTGAAAGGATAGGACTTAATCTAACAACGTCATAACATGTTATGATATAAAAGCAAACATGACGTCATATTATTATTATTATAAATTTTTTTTTTTTTATTATTATTACTTTTTTTAATGATACCACTAGAGATCATTGGTTTCATATTAATTGTGTCACATACTTTGGAGGCTCTCACCCCTCTTGAAGAGTATTCCATAAACAAGCAACATGGCAGACGGCAAAAAACTGCATGTATTTTTCCCTATGCAATCTCAGCAAAGACGATATCGGCAACATCGTTGCAGTCTCATGTGTGGAATCTGTATATTTGTAGTGTTTTTTTTTGCGATTTGTGTCTGGACAAACTTTGGAGGAAACCTAACGGCAATTAAAGGTAGGAGAGTAATGTTTTGTAGTTGTTAACAATTTGGTTCGGACAATAGACAAGATATGAAGATAAACCTCAATGTTTGTGCTTGCACGCGAGGTTTATCTTGGTGAACTAGGGGATTCCCATGGTATTTATCGATATAAAACCTGCTTTTTCACTCCATTTGATAAAAACGTGATCTAAGTGTGTTACAGGTTTGTAGATTAACCAAATTATAATTTATTTTCGCTGGATGATACTAGGGTGTGCGGCTTTAATTTTTAAAATCTTAGTAAATTGAGTAATCGATTCTTTACTCGTTTACTTCTACAGCTAAGTTTTTACATTACCTTTAAGCCAATTAGCAACCTTTTCTGGCGTCCAGTTTTCAAAATGTATGTAATGACTATTAGTGTTATCTCTTTTTTCAGCCATTTTCATTTCTACAGAATTTTTTTTTTTGACAGATCAAAAAGACGAATGTTGCAAAAGCATTGAAATGTTCTTTGCTCATGCGCTGATCTGTGTGTGATTTCCTCCAACAGAAATGGCCCAAGTGGCCTCAGATAACAGTTATCTTCCCATTTGGTTGTCGAAAATCCGGACGTTTGACCGCGCAAGTAGTCTGCTGTTTGACTGTGATTATTTCATGGCAGACAGCTATGAAGTGGCAACTGTTTGACTGAAGTGACAGGGGATAGCATGTAGTTTGTAAACATGTGTAACTTGCTGACATTGAAGACTTGTTTGTGGTAATTCCGGCCCATGCAAAAGTAGTGTTTTTTGTGTAAAATGGGTGTACTCCGGTCTGGTTTAGAGGGTGTGTCTGTTTAAACCAATATGCTGGGAGAAATATCTGGACAACAGGGGTTGTCCTTTTCAGGGTATGTGTCCCCCATGCAGGCAAAGGTACATACAAAACTTCACGGGCCTGCTGATATTAATAAAAATGTTATAGCCACTAAGGCTATATAGAAACATATAGCGAAATTAATTGTGGTCTAAGGCCAAGTTCAGCCAGCTGACGTTTCGCTCGTTATACATTCGCGAAACCAGTCTAGCGAATTTTTTTCTGCTCGGTCTGAATGTACGGTGGCCGATTTCCGCCAAAACAAATAAATAACGCTGTATATGGCATTGTAATGCTGTATATGGCGTTATAACGCCGTACTAAAAAGTTGTAAGTTTGTTTGGCGGAAATCAGCCACCGTACCTTCGACATACTCTGGGGACAGAGTGAACATGACAATCAATTACGAATCACATGGACAGAAGTAACAGATGAAACCAAAACAACAATCACTGAAGACAAGATAGCTATAGCAACTGTGGATAGCCATGGAAAACACATTAAGTGGGGAACTCTGCACGTATACAGAACCACATGCCATCTAATGTTTCAGGGGCAGGCACAGTTGTGGGTTGAGAACGAAGTTCCAAAACTGTCACAAATTGCCAAAAACATAACTATCGGAGAAATAAGTAAGAAAGATGTTGCCACGTTAATGAAACTAGAGGACAGAAAAACTCTAGACACCACTGAACAAGATCTATCCACTTATAACACCATGCAAACCAATATGCCTGTTCAAGTAGGCCCCTATCCATTGATAACTCGGATGACTATATTGTTACAATGCCTTTTATGGAATCGACAACAAACTATTCTGAGGTTGATATGGACGATGAGGTCAATGACACCAGCTGTACTAAACCTAAAAAACTGTACAAAAAACCCAACAAAACACATGTGAAAGCTAACCATTCAAAACGGACAACACGAAAAGGTAACCAGTGCGCTAGCTCCACATTAGATTTTAGCCAAAAGATTACAGACCTACGTGAAGCTTTCTGTACCCAAGAGTCCAGAATGGACAACCACACGAGGGACACGGAAGAATTGATCAACGACATAAGAGTGCAATTCTCAAATCGCATAAAGGAAATGCAAGAATCCCATAACAGATTTATAGAAAACTTACAACTTGACAATATCCAAATAAAAAAGGCCAATGAAAGCTAGAAAGAAAACTTGAACAACTTGAAAAGAAAAACAGAGCCCTATCTGCCAGTTTACAAGTACATGCAGTAAATGTGGAGTTACTCCAAACTTCACAGAAATCGACAGTGGAGACTTTTGATAGAAATTAAAGAGGGACAGTTTGAGGACAGATCAAATGTACCAGTGACGTCGGCCGTTAAAGAAAACTGTTCTATGCCATGCATAAAAGAAACAAACAACCCCATAAACAACACAGATGAGCAATCAAGTACAGAAGAAGACAACGAAGAAGAGCAATTTATTCAGGTGAAAAAGAAACAGCAAAATGTAAAGACCATTCACAACACCAAACTTCAAACGGAAGGTAAATATGAGAACATTAGGCAGCCAGTCCCCCCAACACGCAATACATACATCAGTGATGAAGTAACATCACTTTTCCTAGGTGACTCGATTCTGCGTTTTATCGGTCAACACATTCCAAACCGTACGTCAAAGGTATTGTTTTACCCAGGACATGGAGTGACCAAACTCACGGAACGAGTCGAGAACTTGCCTCAAAAAACAACTGTGAAGAAAGTCATTGTTCACATTGGAGTAAATGACTGCCATACCCCTCCAGATTACGCTTTTGAAGTAAGTAAATACAAACAGTTGTTTAATGAATATAAAAGTAAATTTCCAAATGCAGCCATTTACTTTTTACTCATCTTGCCTTCTTTAATTCAGGCCAACTCCACAAAAACATCAACAACGCAAATGATAAGATAAAAAAATTAGCTTCCTCATTAAATGTGGAAGTAATTGACCATTCAACTCTGTTACAGTGAATGGTGCCCCCAAAAAGAACATGTATCACGACAAAGTCCACCCCAGTAAATATAAATATCGTATTCTTGCCAACTCTTTCCTGGAGTCTGTGGGTCTTACAATTAAACACAACAAAGACAGATCAAGTCGTGATACTGACATCCATCCACAGGTGCATGCCGGGAGCACAAGTACACCCACCAAGATTTCCCACCATTGCCAAACAGAAGCAACAGTTATCCCCACAGAAAAAACGATCATGCCGAGAGAAACCAGCATCATCACAACGAAAATCAACTAGATATATATTGTAATGACAACAATCTTACTATTAATTTAAAATAATTACAAACTTTCCGAATTTATACGATTTACTGTATTCTGATTGGCTGACGTCACTAAAAAACCAAGCGTTATCCTTCCATAAACCTCATAAAAATACGTCATGACGGAAGACCAAGATCGATTGGAACTATTTTTAGCTGGATGGGCGAGAAGCCCAATGACCCAGTTCGGTGATCGTTTTAAAAATAGAACAAGGAAGTGACCTGTTTTCTCGATTAAAAAAATAAGGGAAACTGGATGAGATATTCATGTTATAAATATAAAAAAATTACAATATATTTTTTATTTGTTTTTATTCTGTTAAAAAAACCCCCAAAACATCCAATAGTATGTATACATGTATTCCTACGCTTATTTACAGAACATAGTTGACGGTAAGAACGAAAGAAATTATATTTGAGTGTTTTAAGGTACACTTCTTGTACTGTTTGTAATTATAACAATTCTTATTAAAACAAAAATTGTTAATTTTGGTGGCCAAAGTACAAAAAATAAGCTTACTTGGCATCTCTCGGGCAATAAAGTCCCAGTTGTAACAAAGTATACATATTTAGGGGTTGACTTTACTCAAAATGGAAATTTTAAAGAATGTTCCCGATCACTTTGGAGCAAAGGACTAGGTTGTTTTTACAAGATGCAGAAAGAATCCTCAAATGTTAACCTACCAGTAGACATTTCATGCCAGTTATTTAATTCTCTTGTTGAGCCTGTCCTTTTATAATCCAGTGAGGTTTGGGGTGCCCAGTTCATATCATTAAAATATTTGGAAACTTTCCTACCAGAGAGGGTGCTTTTAAAATTCTGTAAGTCAACACTACAGGTTAATAGTCGTACCCATAATTGGGCCTCTAGAGCTGAGCTAGGTTTGTACCCACTCCTGTTGTCTGTGGTAAAAAGAATGTTACATTTTTACTCCCATATGCAAACTACGGACAACATTATTTTACAACATGCTTTCTCTGAATGCACAAGCCTTGAAAAGAAAAATATTGGTTATCTTCACAAATTATATTATTACATTGGTGAGTTGAATAAAAAACGAAGCACTGTCAATTATCCCATTCATCTTATAAATATAATTAAAACTAAGTATCACAATATTTTAAAAGAAAACCTTATAGCTCCAGCCAAAAGAGATGGATCCAGTAATAAGATGCGAATGTACAAATTATATAAACACAATATTCAACTAGAGCCATATTTATTACACTGTATACATCCAGAACACCGTAAAGCTTTTACTAAATTACGTCTCGGTGACCACAAATTAAAAATAGAGACTGGGCGCCATACAAAACCCTTCACTCCAGTGAAAGAACTTTTTGTTTATGCATATGTTTTGCATCCAGTTCCGTATGTGGAATGTTTATATGCAATAAAGTTTTTATCTTTATCTTTATCTTTACTTATTCAGGCCCGTATTTAGGGAGTGGGTCGGTGGGTTCGTCCAAACCCTCCAGCAAAGCTGAGGTCCTTTTTTCTCTCTCTCTTTTTTGTTATCGTTTGTTTTGTTATATGTATATATGTGTGTATGTATGTATGCATGTATGTATGTATGTATGTATCAAGCAATATTCATCTGTCATTTTGGCATAGAAGTTGCTTTATTATGCCGGTTATTTCCAAGAATTTCAAAACATTTGATAACTAACGTGTATATGTCATTTTGATGATATGACGCACCATTGACAAAAAGGAAATAGGATGCAATTCCTTATGCAATACTTTTTGCTGAAAACGTTTGAGGACTACACCTGTACTCTTAACAGGGCTGCATATGTGTTTGAGATGTTTCGTGATGATACAATTTTAAGAAGGCAATTTGTTTCGTTTTTCATAAATATGTTCATTATTAAAGGAACTAATCATAGTTCGGAGGTGCACGTACCTTTTCTGCTACCAAGGTTATAATATGCAATTGGCTAAATTATTTAACATATACCTCAGGTCAATATCCTTAACTCCTGTTGTATGCTAGAATTTCATTATCTGAAAAACAAAAATAAATAAATAAATAAATAACCTTAATCACAAAAATACACTCTGTAAAATAGTCGAACATCATTGTTTTAAATAAAAAAAATTAAGTTCCAGGCTTTCAGAGATTTCAAATTTTCCGGGGAAACATGCCCCTGGACCCCCATACAAAGCTCGGGTACTTACCGCCCTTAGGCACTTAATATCCAAAAGACCTCAGCAAATACGTAGTCGACCCCCCCCCCCCCCCCCCCCCCGAAAAGCTGGCTACGGGTCTGCTTATTATTCCCATTTATCCTGGACAGCCCGTCTAACTATGTTAGCTCTGAGCAGCTAATGTGCTTTTCGTTTTTGACCCTTGATTTAATTAACTTCTGACATTACGTTTTGGCTTTACACTAAGTATCTGTTGCATATTCCGTTCACCCCAAATTTATCCCTCCTTCTCTGGATCGTTAGACGTTGTGCCAAAAGTGGATTCCTTGACTGGATACAATTAGCATGTAAACGGGAGTTTTCTATCCCATATCCCATTTCGAGTTTGGCTCGCCGCTGTAGATCAGTGTCACAGTGTAGGCTACTTAAGACGTGTCCGGATCGCCGCTGCCATAAACTAAATAAACTGCACGAATTTGTCTTTGCACCCGCACCATGTTTTTTTATTTATTACTGATGCATTCCATCCTAACTAACTAAGGTAAGTCAACTAGGGTTCCAGAAGCAAAGACATGCAGGAAAACCTATACCCAACTATCCAGATAGCCTGAAGACAAACCAAGTAAGCCTACTAAAATCCTATATTTAGGGGGCGGGAATCAAAATTCTTTAAACTAAGTACCTAGATTGGTGCATATATGTATACAATTGCTACTTGCCACCGTTAGTTTCGTTTTATTGCATTGGTAATAAAGTTAAGTATGCCAAGCACTAGACGTTTTAAACCAATACCTAAACTATAAGGGTTTAACCCTTCAAATTAGATAGCTAGGCTAGTTTAACTCCCCCTCCGTCACTGTACTCAATGCTATACAAAGACGGAGGGGGATGGGTGGTCATGAATGACCGTTGAACTCACTAGAATAGGGACGTAAGACAACAGGTTCAACCTTAACACAAAACTAGGATTCACACACAGACTACACGCTCACTGCATCAGTACACAGGGTGCATTGACTAATGATAACAATGCACACCCGCCCCCATTTAATGGCCCAGCACGTACTCTAATAAGGAACCGGACAAAAGAATACCGGTTCCGAGTACACAATTGCAATGCACCCGGAAGAAGCTGAACAAAAGTATATCGGCCTCCCCCACCCAAACCCCCAATACTTGCTGCTGGTAATAACTTGGTACTTGGTGATGCCTCGACCAGAAGCGGTCAGGCCCTTTATAAGGGCCCTATGAGCAACCTAGGGAGACACCACAGCATCGTAGAGGTCTAAAATATAACGAGCTACTCTCGATTCACTAATATCAAAACCTATATTAGCTCGGCCATTTACCTTTCGACCGACCGTTAAAAATTGCGCCAAATTCCCTCAATCAAAATTGCGCACCCTTTTCTCTTTGGCATTTAACTTCTATAGCACCACCACCACCACCACCACCACCACCCGCCTGCTACCGATTTGATCGGGCTGCTGGTGCTCCCTTGCACCTGCCAGTGCAGGCGATCCCTCCTCTCCCCTCCCCCCACCTTTCCTGTCATGGACGGAGGAGCCGGCCAAGGCCGGTTCTTGTGCCCACGACAGGCGTGCGCTACAACAGCTTGTTCTGAATGTGCACGTAAAACCCTATGACATGACATGATATGCCGCTGCCATCCTGTCCTGGACGGACGAGCCGACTGAGGTCGACATCTGCGCCCAGGACAGGCTTGCTCTGAATGAGCACGTTAAATTCTCTGACCTGACCTGACCTGTCGCTGCCACTGAACGTGCTTGTTCCAATTAGGGTCTCCACTAGTACTCGATCACAGGACTCGAGTACCCGTACAAGTGACACTATGTAGAGCATTAATTTCAGCAGTAACTAATTAGTAATGCAAGTTATATAATATTCATATGATAATGTGCTAGTTTCTCTTTTTAATCTGGCCGTCCATCCGTCACAATACTGAAATACTGAACGCATCAGCCGGTTTCTAAATGCAAATCAATGGCATGATTTCGGATTCATGTTCAGCGCTGGAACTAAGATGCATGATGCTATTTTACTTTATTCTTTAGTTTCATTATCATCTAGTAGTAAATGTCGGGTACTCGGGTCCGCGTCGAGTTTGACCCTCAAGTACTCGAGTCCAATGTACCAAATATTTATTAATTCCCATTTATATATTATTGAAAATATAATGTTTAATTACGTTTACTAATAAAACTGATATATAAGCAGCGTATCAACACACCCAGGCGGTACATCAATAAAAAGCCTTGACCTCACATTTAATCTACCTGTAAGAAAATGGGAGGGGGTCACACCATTTAAGAGATTTAAATACCATTTTTACTACAACCCTAATTTTTATTGAAATCGCAGCTCCATTTTTGGGGGTACCTTGCCGTGATTCCAACCTCTAGTATATACTGCATATAACAACTGTATAACAACTAAAAGAAAGAAAGAAGTGTTTTATTTAACGACGCACTCAACACATTTTATTTACGGTTATATGACGTCAGACATATGGTTAAGGACCACACAGATTTCATGGCTGTCGCCATTTCATGGGCTACTCTTTCCGATTAGCAGCAAGTGATCTTTTATTTGCGCTTCCCACAGACAGGATAGCACAAACCATGGCCTTTGTTGAACCAGTTATGGATCACTGGTCGGTGCAAGTGGTTTACACCTACCCATTGAGCCTCACTCAGGGTTTGGAGTCGGTATCTGGATTAAAAATCCCATGCCTCGACTGGGATCCGAATCCAGTACCTACCAGGCTGTTGACCGATGGCCTAACCACGACGCCACCGAGGCCGGTATATAACAAATAAAAGTGGATTTGTTTATTGGCGATAGATAATTGTATTTGCACAATTGGCACAAATAGGACTAACCAATGTCACATACTACTAATCACAGCGCACCATTAGATTTGACAGGGCGGGACGTAACCCAGTGGTAAAGCGTTCGCTTGATGCGCGGTCGGTCTGGAATCGATCCCCGTTGGTGGGCCCATTGGGCTCTTTCTCGTTCTAGCCAGTGCACCACGACTGGTATTTCAAAGGTCGTGGTATGTGCTATCCTGTCTGTGGGATAATGCACGTAAAAGATCCCTTGCTACTAATGAAAACAATGTAGCGGGTTTTCAATTACCAAATGTTTGACATGCAATAGCCGATGATTAATAAATCAATGTGCTCTAGTGGTGTCGTAAAACAAAGCACAAAACCCCCCAATAGATTTGACAGTTAACCTCGAACTTTGAAACGGAACTTTCTTGTCTGGTACTATGCAACCTGCTCGTCTGCTCGACTCGTGTGTCCTCTATTTTTGTTGTTATTGTTGTTGTTAGCTTATGTCAATATTAGTCCGTTACACAGGGACCGCTTATTTTCATACTATGAAATTTACTAGAAGTTATTTATTTCCGAGCCGATTGATTTGTAAATTGTACACAAAAATAATATGTTTTTGTTATTTCCAAAACACGTTTACTTTTCTTCTTACGTCAAACCAAACAGACATTATTTGCAAATAACATTTTATAAAATGATGGGACGGACTATAAATGGAGTTTTCATTTGTGGTGGTTGCGGCCATTGGGACTAAGGCTTCTCGTTTTGACAGCCTGCACCACCAGGGTGGATCTTTTGTAGCAAGAGTCCTTGTCCCCATGTCATATTTCCGACTGATTTTAGTCGACTCGTTCAGCGACTCGTATGGCAATCGATTGTTTGCGTTTGGTCCCAACCTGTCCTAGCAGCACTCGAAGATTGACTACCCAACTCTTATCTAAGAAGAAATAGAAAGCGGGGTCGGACCCTACTACTCTTTTCCTGACTTTACTTTGTACCATCTCGTACCCTCCGGAGCCGGGCTGTTCTGATGCAATGTTTTCTAAAAGTGCTGAGTGAATATATCAATAGAGGTAAGAGTTTGTTTGTTTGTTTTTCAGGACCGACGAAGTCGGAGTTGGGGTACGTAGGCATTGGCGTAGCGAGGGTTTTATAATGAGGGACCACCCGCATTGCTTGCGTGTGTATGGGGGAGGGGGAGGGGGAGGGTTGATTGAGAAGGAACATTCTCCATGCTCTACGCTGCATATTAATAAGACTGTACAGGAAATATTCACGAGGCTAATTCAGTTCAGTTGATTAATCATAAGAACTGCCCTCTAGTGTGTTGGAGGTGCAACCCCTCTAAAATCCATTGTTTAGCAGATAAACATAGTGCATTATTGTATTGTTTTTAAAGGGGAGGGCCGTAGCGCAGTGGTAACGCGCTCGCTTGATGCGCGGTCGGTTTGGGATCGATTCCCGTCGGTATCACTTTGGGTTATTTCTCGTTCCAGCCAATGCACCACGACTGGTATATCAAATGCCGTGGTATGTGCTATCCTGTCTACGGGATGGTGCATATGAAAGATACTTTGCTACTACAGTGTACTTACAAAAAAGTAGCAGGTTTTCTCTCTAGGATTATATATTCATATTACCAAATGTTTGACACCCAATAACCGATGATTAATAAACCAATGTGCTCTAGTGGTGTCGTTAAACAACACAAACTTTAAAAAATTGTTTTTAATGGGGAACAGCTTGATATTTCTGTAGAAGATTACCAAATAGATAATACATGCTATTAAAAACGTTAATGTACTTCTAGGGGCGGGATTTAGCTTAATCATTTGAGTGCTCGCTTGAGGTGTTTGCGTCGCAGGATCGTACCACCTCGGTGAATCCATTCAAATAATTGTCTTTTTTCTCGTTCCAACCAGTTTTCAAAGACCGTGGTATGTGCTTTCCTGTCTGTGGGAAGGTGCATATGTAGCGGTTTTCATCTGATGATTACGTTTGACATCCAGTAGCAGATGATTAATTAATCAATGCGCTCTAGTGGTGTCGTTAAACAAAACAAACTTTAGAATGTACTTTTAAATACTGTTAGTAGGTGCCCCTTTTAAGCGTTGCACCTCCTCCATAGAAAAATCTTGCATCCGCCCCTGTATGTTATGACAATGTTAACAGATTGCAATATTACTACCTCTCACTGTATATTCACCAAGATTGGCACCCAATTTAGATATAGATAGATTATCTGTATATTTATCCAAAAATCACATTTTTACTTTTATTCAGATAGAAAGTAACATCTTAACCATGAAACTTTTAAAGGTTAATAAATGTGACCTTGTTTCAACCATTCATAATCCACCATCTTTGCATGTAAAAATACCCGCTTCGTTTGAAACGGCTAAGGTTTCCCCCACTGTTATCCTACCAGAAATAGTTGCGCATTTGCTTCACGAAGAATTTAACAGGGTTTTTTTTTATTTTGTACTGGTAAGGTTTTCATTTATTTTGTACTGGTTATTTTCTGCGTCTGTTGAGCGACATGTCATGATCATGGTGTGTTGTATGTGTGTTTTGTCATTTTCTTCTTCAGGTTCTGTTGTGTGCACTATGTCACGTTCAGGTTCTGTTGTGTGTGCCATGTCATGTTCAGGTTTTGTTGTGAGTTCTCTATTATTTTCAGGTTCTATTGTGAGTGCTATATCATGTTCAGGTTATGTCGCAAGTGACTGGATAAAGACCGTAGTATGTGTTGTCCTGTCTGGGGAAGTGCATATAAAAGATACCTTGCTGCAATAGGAACAATGCAGTGGTTTTCCTCGGATAACTATGAGTCATAATTACCAAATGTTTGACATCCAATAGCCGATGATTAATTAATCAATGTGCTCTAGTGGTGTTGTTAAACAAAACAAATAAATAAACTGTCGCAAGTGCTATGTCACATTCATTTTCTATGGTGATTATTTTCTCATGTTCAGCTTTTTGCTATGTTATGTTCAGGTCTTGTTGTCATTGATGTGCCAAGTTCTGTTGTGTATGCTATATATCATGTTCAGGTCCTGTTGTGTGAACTATGTTATGTTCATGTCCTGTTGTGTGTGCTATGTCATGTTTAGCTTATGTTGTGTGTGCTATGTCATGTTCAGCTTCTGTTGTGCGTGCTATGTTGTGCTAATGTTTTGGTGTGTGTGTTGTGTCATGTTCACGTTCAACATTCTGTTGCTTAGCTTAGCTTAGTAACTGGTTTAACGTGTCCATAGTCCATATACCACTAGGGTTTCGAACACACCTAACCAGAGTCCGGTCTCCGATAGGATCGGGGGTCTGACTCAGAACAGGAATAGTCTGTTGTCAATATTTGTTAACTGTAAAGTTAATCAGAGTTCATAGATCTTGCTATCGTTTACGTTGAGGCCACATTCACTTTATTCGCATTTTAACCTTATGTCTGATTACACTGTCTTTTGTTACTGAACTTTGTCCTGGATAACTTACAATGACGTTTGTACGTGCAATATTGTTAATCTATAATGGCTACATTAGGGCAATCCTGTAGATCTTCAAAGGCAGTTGAAAGGCGGAACTTGATCACCGTATCATAATAATTAAATACATGTACATCCAAAATCAGTGTGATTATGCTTGCACTTTGGTCGTATATGCCATATACAACATTATTATGAATTAAAATTGTATCTACAGATACAAATTACATGTTGGAAACTTTGCTTCAATTAAAAACATTTCAAAATAGATATTTGTTTTTCAAGAAAATTCACCAAAACATGTTTATTATTATAATTATCGTGCACATAAAATAGCAAACCATACAAACATTAATGTTACTGCAGTTCCTATTTATATATACAGACACCATTCTTGCCTGTTGCCAAATGGTTCGTTGCATGCAGTACCAAATGTTTTTCTTAAATAGACCGAGCTTTCACAACGACAAAAGTCATATTATTTTTAGGATTCAAGCACATAAAAATATTGACATAATGTATGCTCTATTGTACTTCGCATTTGTAATTTCTGTCACAGACCGATAACAAACAATACATATGTGTCGTATTTGGCACATACGACCTATGTCAGACATAATTATATAACGAACTGTGTTTAAAAAGGGTGTATCTACCGCACACGACCAGTCGTGTTCACATAATGGACAGCAAGCAAATCGGAGGAAAGTCTTTTTTCGTGCAAATTGGTATCTGTGATTCACTTACGACCATTTAAATCCTTCTGTAAGCGATGCAATTAGGGAAACAGCTACGATTTTTGGGTGATAATATGTAATCAGGGATGGCGATTCCGAATATGCAAGTTCAAGTTCTTTATTTGCTTTGAGCTTTACAACTCATCAGCTGGATACATAACATAAATAATACAACATAGTTATACAAAATACACACGTGCAAAACAATGGTGGGTGTGGTTTATATATAATCATGGACAAATGAAGTGATATAAGTTACATTTATTACATTAACTATTATCGTGCATTAACCGATCTCTAATTGCATTCGCTTGCACTAAATATTTGCCTAGGTTATTCATTTCCTTATTGTTACCGGTGGTTAATAACTGTATAAAACGATACACATTTGGCTGCTTATAATAATACATTTTTATATATTTACAACGCAAATCTTTGTATTGTGGACACTCTATTATAAAGTGATATTCATCTTCTGTAGCATTAGCGTTACACAGTGTACATATTCTTTCTGATCGTTCAATGTTTCGACACCTGCCAGATTCTACATTTATGAGCGCATATTCTAATCTTACATATTTCTTTTATATAACGCGTTTCCATTGGCAATCTTAAATATGTTTGTAATCTAAATTCATTTAATAAATGTTGATATAGAAGTCCTCTAGACGTTGTCATTGTTTTGCTGTAACATAATTGCTTAAAAGTATCTAATTTATCCTTTCTTTGATTATAATGTAGATACTGTCGTCAACATACGATAAATTCCAAATATAGTTTAATCCAAGTGAATACAATTCGTGCCTAATGTTAATTAACCAATTATCGTTATAGTGTGCCATTTCTTCATATATACCCCTTAGAATACAATTTGTAGTGTTACGTAATTTTATTCAATATTTAAAAATTCTCAGTTTTCTTGTTATTTGAAGTGGAAACCGTCCCAGTTCGCTATAAACAAATTCGTTACACGTTCATTTTCTTACACCCAATAATCTTTTACAACATTGTATATGTACTTTTTCAACATCATGACCCGAGTGAAATCCGCAAACTTCAGCACCATAACTAAGGATAGAGTTAATATATGTATCAAAAACAGCAAGCATTGTTTCGATATTGAAGAAATTGTTCCTGCATACATGCAAAAAGCACGTTTTAGGTCGTATCTGCCACTTACGACCTTTTAGCTCTCACGCGACGATATATAAAGTAAATAATGGGTAGTGCATATTATGTGTATAGTAACGAATGGGTAATGCAGATTATATGTATAGTAAAGAATGGGTAGTGCAGATTATATGTATAGTAAAGAATGTGTAGTGCAGATTATATGTATAGTAATGACTGGGGAGTGCATATTATATGTCTGTCCCGGAGCAAGTCACTAGCTATCCAGAGACAGGCCCCGGTACGGACATGCTCGAAACTCTAGTAGTATATGAGCATGAAAAAATTATTCAAGTCAAGTCAAGTCATATTATATGTATAGTAATGAATGGGGATTACATATTATATGTATAGTAATGAATAGGGTGTGCAGGTGTTGTTTATAATATTGAATACGTAGTGTAGTTTGTATAATAATGACTGGGGAGTGCAGATTCTATGTATAGTAATGAATGGGGGAGTGTAGTTTATATTTATATAGTAACGAATGGGGAGTGCAGATTTTATGTATAGTAATTAACGGAGAGTGTATATTATATGTATAGTAATGAATGGGGAGTGCAGATTTTATGTATAATAATTAATGGGGAGTGCATATTATATGTATAGTAATGAATGGGGAGTGCAGAGTACATGTATAATAATGAACGAGAAGCGAATATTATATGTATAATAATGAATATGTAGTTTAGATTATGCGTAGTTGGATTAATGAATGTAGAGTTTAGATTATGTGTATAATAATGAATGGAATTTCAAATTATATGTATAGTAAGGATTTTTATTTGTATGCACTATCCCACAGACATGATAGCACATACCACGACCTTTGATTTACCAGTCGTGGTGTACTGGTTAGAAAAAGAAATGGCCGATTTGGCCCACCGATGAGGATCGATCATAATACCAACCGCGCTAGGTTCTGCCCTTGTGCATCGAGAATGTATATACTATACGTTATAAAATATAAATTGTATACGTGATTAGTATCGCACCGGCCTCTGTGGCGTCGTGGTTAGGCCATCAGTCTATAGGCTGGTAGGTACTGGGTTCGGATCCCAGTCGAGGCATGGGAATTATAATCCAGATACTGACTCCAAACCTTGAGTGAGTGCCCCGCAAGGCTCAGTGGGTAGGTGTAAACCACTTGCACCGACCAGTGATCCATAACTGGTTCAACAAAGGCCATGATTTGTGCTATCCTGCATGTGGGAAGTGCAAATAAAAGATCCCTTGCTGCTAATCGGAAAGAGTAGCCCATGTAGTGGCGACAGCGGGTTTCCTCTCAAAATCTGTGTGGTCCTTAACCATATGTCTGACGCCATATAACCATAAATAAAATGTGTTGGGTGCGTCGTTAAATAAAACATTTCTTTTTTGATTAGTATCGTTACTTACAGCTATAGTATAGATCTATGACGTGTAAATTATTGTTTTATACGCTGATATTACCTTTATTTGAACATCATTCTTCTGTTTTGTTACAGCTCGTCTAAAATTTGCTTTTCTTCCTTTGTCTTTCAGATCGTCCGTGTAACTTCCTTTAGTTAAAGCATTATAAACATTATTATTTTTAAACAAACAATGGTTGTCCATGTATATCTAGCCATGTGCATGCAAGGTTGCACTTAACTGGGGTGGGGTGGGTCTGTAGTAATGAGTTTTTTGTTATAAAATATGAACCTGTTTAAAACCAAGCTTTGCAATGTTATCTCCACATAATTCCTGTCATATTAACAGGAATAAAGGGAATCAAGGGATGGGTGAAGAGATTCTGGGATCCATCCAATCACTACGAATGATGAGTTATTAGTTTTATTCTGCAAAATTTTCAAGGGCGGATCCTCCCCTGATTCATATACCAACACCCACGTCTAGATTCGCCACTGAGATTTGTACCAACTTTTACAATGTACACTGGCCATACAACCATCAAAAGCACTCAAAACATATAATTTGTGAGTGCTTAAAAACTTATTATTGCCTACGTGCAATGTGTGTGTGTGTGTGTGTGTGTGTGTGTGTGTGTGTGTGTGTGTGTGTGTGCATATTATTCAGAGTTCATATTATACATATAATACAGACTGAGGGAGTGTATATTACATATATAATATGCACTGGGGAGTGCTTATTCAACATATAATATTGACTGAGGAGTGCAAATTATATGTGACACCGGCGTGCTGTAAAAGGCTTGCCACCTAAAATCATATCTACCTATATCCACTGGGTGTAATGTGTACGCCAGGACGTCTTCTGTTGGCGATCAGTCACGTAACATTTGCAGCGGGGTACACGACAATGTCAGAAAGGTTAGTGATCTTTTTGGACACATTTTTGATATTAAATCAGAAAAAAAGCGAAATTTTATTTTCATCTTCTAGTTTAGTTTAATAACGACCATATATGTGTGTGAGAAAACGGTAGCTGTTATTTTATTAATGTAAAATTAATGATGATCAGTTGAGGGGCCTTCGTTTTCGGAAAACCCCTGTCACACTATTTCCAAAGTATTTACCAGTTCATTTAACATTTGACAGACGTATTTATGTACACATTATTGGGAATAACTAACGAACTTTCACACACAATCTCGCCATTATTAGTTTAGACTTTTATGAGATACATGCTATATGCTACAGCGACAAATCCGTAACCACTGTGGTGTACGGAGTGGTGCTTTTGGCTGTATGGAGTGTTAATGATAACAGATACCTAGGTGTACGGAGTGTCACTGATCAGTATATTACGAAAAAACCCACCAACCTTAAAATAAGAAAAGTTAAAGTTTGTTTTATTTAACGACGTCACGAGAGCACATTGATTTTTTATCTTATCATCGGCTATTGGACGTCAAACATATGGTCATTCTGACACTGTTTTTTTTAGAGGAAACCCGCTGTCGCCACATAGGCTATTCTTTTTTACGACAGGCAGCAAGGGATCTTTTATTTGCGCTTCCCACAGGCAGGATAGCACAAACCATGCCTCGACTGGGATCCGAACCCAGTATCTACCAGCCTGTAGACCGATGGCCTAACCACGACGCCACCGAGGCCGGTTCCTTAAAATAAAGTCACATGATACAATTTACAAGTACATGTATAATTACTTACAACAATCAAAATACAGAAGATCTTAACTAAAGTCAGACTATGTTGCAATGAACCGGCCTCGGTGGCGTCGTGGTTAGGCCATCGGTCTACAGGCTGGTAGGTAAGTTTAATCCAGATACCTACTCCAATCCCTGAGTGAGTGCTCCGCAAGGCTCAATGGGTAGGTGTAAACCACTTGCACCGACCAGTGATCCATAACTGGTTCAACAAAGGCCATGGTTTGTGCTATCCTGCCTATGGGAAGCGCAAATAAAAGATACCTTGCTGCTAATCGGAAAGAGTAGCCCATGTAGTGGCGACAGCGGGTTTCCTCTCAAGATCTGTGTGGTCCTTAACCATATGTCTGACGCCATATAACCGTAAATAAAATGTGTTGAGTGCGTCGTTAAATAACACATTTCTTTCTTTCTTTCTGTTGCAATGAAACAGGACTTTAAGGAGCAGCCGGATGTTATGATGGCGCATTTATCAGGTTAGCCACAAGAGGGCTGAAAGATGAACCTCTAACAATTCTCCAGTTGCCATTTAAGAATTGTAATATTTAGAGGTATATATCAATGAAAATGCTTTTCTGATTTCATACACCACTGCACAGGCATGGAGATTTGAATGGACCTTTAATTCTGACAGTAATAATTAAACTTCAGTGCATGCCTATCTATTGTCACTCCCTCCCCCCCCCCCCCCCCCCCGACACACACATCGACTTGCACACACACTTAAAGGGACATACCCTAGTTTCAACCCGTGAAAATTAACACTAAGTTCAGTTAATCTACAAACCTGTAACAAATTTGGATAAAGTTACAATTGAGTGAAACATGAGTCTGTGACTTTGAAATACCCTCTAAAAACTGACTAAAACTCTACTCCATAACTGTTTCTTCTCAGACGCACGTGCTTTTTTTAAAATATGAGAAATGCATTTTGTGATATTAAAACCACCAGGATGACCAAAAACACGTCGAATGTATGGAAATGGATAAGCTAAACAATAAAATCTAAGTAAAGTATGATTTCAGTTATCAAAAACGGTTCTAATAGTAAAAAATATGTCTTAGTGTTTAAAAACTAGGATATGTCCCTTTAACGCTTCACTTCCATTTGGTCCAAATGCCTTTTGGTTAAACAATAAAATAAACTGTATAAATGAATGAGTGAATCGCTAATCACCTGACTGTTAATCCATTTGGACCAGTCCTCATTTCATTTCATTAATAATATATTTACAGAATAACAGACAACATTTAACAATAACATTTTATAAAACTACTAGAAAACATAACATTTTAGTGAATAATACTTGAGGAATCATTTGAATGTGAATGTTTGATTAATGTTAATGTTATCCGAGTTTAATATTAATAAGAGTTAATATAGTTCCGGAATCACTGGCGTAGCCATGATTTTATATTAGAGGGGTGGGGGAATGTATGTATGTATTATTTTTAAAAAGTTTAATTTTGGGGTGGGGGGTGGGGTGGGGGGTGGGGCATTGCCCCCGAGCCTCCACCCCTCGCTAGGCCACTGACCGGAATATACCTCGCATAATATTATTATTAGTGCAAGTCAGGTTTGGACTAAGATTTATACGTATGTAAGCATGCTTCCAGACCTCATTTCATACCAGTGGCGGATCATGGGGGGGGGGGGGGGGGGGGGTCCACAGGTGTCCCATGACCAAGTGTGAAGTTCCATTTTATTATTATTATTATTTTATTTTGTTTATTTATTTTTTTATTCATCATCCACAAGATATTTGAACTGTCCTGAAAACGCATTTCTGTCTTTATTTCCAAAGTTCCAAGGCAGCATGTCCCCGAATCTCGCAATACATCTCGCATCCTTTGAGAACTCGGTTCATTTATGTTCGGCAAACTCAAACGTTTTTAATTTTATGACCTCCTTACAAAATCTTTGATCCGCCATTGTATTCATTGTATTATGCACTATTTTTTATTATTATTACATCGACGAAGCATATTGAGTATTGAGTGGGCAAGATTGGACAATGGCGCCGTTAGTGATGGTCGTTGATGTCAATCAGATGACAATGTATGGTGGGAACGGGTTATTGTGTGTGTGTGTGTGTGTGTGTGTGTGTGTGTGTGCGTGCGTGCGTGCGTGCGTGTGTGTGTGTCTGTCTGTCCCCTCTGTCCCTCACCCCGGCCTTGCCTTGTTTTATCCGCTTCAAAAGCATCAGTGTTGCGCTACAGGAAATCGTAATAATTTAACAGGGCAGGTGTCTGATCGGTGTTTCTAGTAGTAGCCTGGTTAGTATTACCTGGTTTACTGCTCTAGGTTTTATATATTAAAGGATGACAGCGTCTTTTATGGATTACTTACTCTTGAATGTACTTGGGGTCAGTTGGCGTGGATCATCCGAATGCGTTTCTCTCCTCCCGGCGGTGCTTGGACACGTAAATCTTTCCTGAAACAATCTTGCTTTCTCTACTAAATCATACTAACATTGAATTTTTTTTCAGTGCCATTCTCCTAGTGATGCCAAAATAGGATTTTCTGACATAACTACTTATTATCAGAGTGCCAAGACTGGACCGATCTACGGTTGGACACGACGGGATGGGGGGGGGGGGGGGGGGGGGATGATGGGATGTTGGAAGTTAGGTGCTTTCTTGGGGCCATAGGGCGTAGGCTGGTTTGGCCTTAGGGTTAGGAGATGGATCGGACCTCCCCTCCTCGGCTTCCACCTGTCACACCACCGTTCGGGATATGATTGACATATCTCCTTAACCTCCTTGAACAAACCTTTCCTGTGGGGCCTGGGCCAACCTTTCCGCCTTTGGGCCAACCTTTCCGCCTTTGGGCCTAAATTTAATTGAATCAGTTGTTAATATAATTTATAAATAATTATTTAGATTAGCCCATACAAATTTGCGCCATTTATTCAAAATTGTTATTTTAGTATAAAAAAAATTTTAAATTTATTTATAGGCGCAGTCAAAAATTTAAACCCCCTCCCCATTTAATTTTTGGACTTTCTAAATTCTTTTTAAATAAGTAATTCCTGTCCCGAGTCAGACCCCCCGATCATATCGATGGGCGTGTTTTTTTTATTTTATTGAAAACTATTTTATTGCATATACAACAAGAGGATTGGGCACATGTTTTCCGACTTACTAGGCTCTCTCCTATATACATACAATAAAATGGCGACAATTACTTAATTATAAATATAATAGTAATGTATACATATAACTGAGAAAAAACCCAAATAGTAAATATTCTTTTCTATATAATATCCAGTTATACGAAGGATCTGTCCCAAGTTCAGCCAGCAAACGTTTCTGTAACGTCCGCGAACTATTTGATTGGTTCCCAACGTGGCCATTTGATTTACTGTGAAACGCATAAACCAGTCTAACAATCGTTCTTCCAAGCACCTCGTCTGCTTCATGCTGGCTACGCCATTGCTACAGATAAAATTCATGTGATGATGCAATGTTGACCAAATCCATGATGGCGTCACTTCTGGTCTTCCTATGGTGATGAACATTAACAAACAATGACCAAAATGATTACCCGTTATTAAAGTACAGTCCGGATGAATTACAAGATGACATCTATTTTGGCATGCTTGCAATAAAACGTTATTTATCTCTATTACATATCCTAACAATTTGGTATGAATGTTTAAGGTTCGAATCCTGATGATAATACTGTTTGATTGTAATTGTTTTCAACCTTTTCATGTATCAGTTATAAAGTGCTAAATTTTAGTGACTTCTGGTCTTTCTGTGACAGTGAAATTAGGCAAGAAATGAATAATTGTTACTGATGTCTGTGGTTGGAACCGATATGCTAAAACTATCCTGATAAATCCAAAATGGCGTCTATGTTGGCTGGCCAAAATAAAACAAGTCAGCTGACGCCGTCTAACTCATTAAAAACAACTGAAACAGTTTTTAATGAACTCTTGTTTATCTCTATTACATATCCTGACAAAGTGTTCTGAATTTCTTTGGTAAATTAGTATAGCGACATAGGTTCGAATCCATGTTTTATATTGATAATTTTTAACCTTTTGATACACCTGGGAGAATAGCTAAAACAGTGTTGACGCATTACTCTTTGGCAACCTCCACAAGCCTCTAAACGCTTTATTCCAAGGTACACAGGTTCATACAAGATTGGTTGCAACTTCGGATTTTACACTTACATCTACAATGTAATATTCTTGTCCATTATTGTTAGAACAAATCTAGACCAAACATTGTTCCAGTGAGCATCGATAACTTTGGGAGTCCAGTTTCTAAATGGTTTGTAGCAATACTCTGGCACTTTGGAAATGCTTGATAGGTACTATCAAATATATTTGCTATGATTCCAAAATGTTTAACAGTGCAATTAATGACTATAAAAGCGAACTGTCGTCAGAGTCCATACCGTACCATGTTCGTAATAGAACAACCAAATCAAATACAGATATACCAAGTGTCCCTAGAGTGACTTAAGTATCGGAGTTGCATACAGGTAGGATTTATCAGCTGTCTCCTGAAATAAGCTGTCTTTGCTATTACTGTCATCAGTTTACTCAAGTGTTATGTTCGAATGTTGATGCTGTCATGTACCATGCACTTTGTGTTTGAAATAAAGCTCTGTTCCCTAGCATTCGAGTCAACCACTGATGACATCTTTTGTGGACTAAATTGTGAAAGGCCCAGCTGGTTTTAACCTTCTTCTTCCTTATGAACAGACGTGTTAACTGGTTAATATTTCCAGTGATGCAGGACGATTCTAATAGTCCGCTGGTTTTGGCTTAATCCAGTGCGGTATAAAGACAATCAGTATATCAGAATTTGATTGTGTTTGGTTTAATACATGACTATCTACCTTCAAGTGATCATGGAGCATATCAATGAAGCTAACATTATCAGCAATTCTATTAATGAACATTTCCCATTTCCAATCCTTGTATTGTATGGATGATGTGAAGTCTGACTTTATTATTGAGGTGGCAAGTTGATTTGATTTGCGTTACTAATGTTCATAGTTGTGAGTTCAAAACTCATGATATCTTACAAATTTAATCATACATAGGGAAACTTGATGTCTAACAGTCGTAACACGAGTATTCATAACGGTGATGGCGCTATGCAGAAGAATGAACAGCTGTTGTTAATGTGTTGATCAATTCTGTGCGTTGATTAATAAATGGTACGATTGAATGAATTGATTAATGACACCACTCATCACAATAAACAAAAAATCGACCACTGGGTTTTGGACAAAACGGTATAGCGATGTGGTGAAAATATTTGGTCCGTCTCTCAGAGTCACTAGAATTCATATAGACAGACTGGACTAAGTGTAATAAGTGCTACAAAAATCAGTCTGTAAATCAGTATAAAATAATCCAATAAGTTATAAAACTTATTGTTTTCCTGGTGAAGTCTTGGTTTAAAATATCTTGACGAATATTTTTTCTTCCCAGCAAAAAAAAATAAATAAAAAATAAATAAAAATAACGTAAATGTACAATTTCAGCGAGCGCATGAAAAAGCCTAGAAAAAGACCCCTTTTTATACTCTGAGGGGAAAGCCCCAGTAGGTCAAGAACTCTCCAAGGACATCGGGACCAGTCCAAATAGGCCAAAACCATAGCAGATGTGCAAGTAGGTCAGGGACCCGGCGGGTGTTGACCCTTACTCAATGCTAAGGCAGAAGTCGGTCACGCACCTGCACCAAGGCTACCATTGTCGGGCTGTGACTCACACCAAGGTCGTGCACCTGCTCTGGTATACCAAGGTCATTGCTCTTAGGAAGGACACACACCGAGGTCAAGGTAACGGAAAACAGGTCATGGGCTTAACAGACCTTGACACTACTATGTATAATTCTCTCTTTGAAATACCTAATTTGGTAACTTTCTGTGTGCATCTTCTTGTTCCCAGCAGTCCACGTATTAATAATGTAGATATATTACTTTCTATATTTATCTTCTTTGCGTATTTTAAATATTTATGTACGTCGTTCACAGAATTGAAAAAGTAGGATGAAATGTGTGTATTTAATGTGTGAGATACATACACACACACACACACAAACACACACACACACACACACACACACACACACACATACATACATACATACATACATACATACATACATACATACATATATATATATATATATATATATACAGTAGAATCTCATTGGCTCGAACACTGTCGGTGCATCAAAGTCTGTTCGACCCATCGGGTAGTTCGAATCATGCATTCGGCCGTTGTCGGGTGCTTCTGTAACACAAAAAAACAATCGGAACACCTCGCATATTTCCGTAAAGCTGGCTTGGGCGAGATGGTCCGATTGACTCATGAGTGACGAAGTCGCCGTCAAATGTCGGATGAGATAATATATATTTGTAACAATTATTTATCACCGTTAAATAAACAAATAACAAACACACTGGTAGTCTGTATTTACAAATATTTATTAATTTAAAAAATCGTTCTTTATTATGCTCTTGTAGAATCTTTTGCGACATATTGACAACGTTGAGAAAAAACGAAAGTGCATGAAGCACAGGCGGAGGCCCTTTACCTGTTATTGTTGCAATCACTACGTTACATTGATCTCTCCTGTATTTCAAGTTAAAAACAAAATATGCCGACGCTCATGCATAGAGTAGCGATTAAAATGATTAAAGAAACCGGCGAGGCCTGCCTAGGCTCACCAACTGATTGGTGTTACATGCAAGGTTCATTCAGCTAACGATTATCATAATACAATTGTCTGTACCGATAAGTGCTAAATAAACAAGAAGATAAGCCGGCATATGATCTAGGATTAATTCGTTCCACTTCCGAATTTATAATAACTTACTTTGTGACTGACGTGAAAGGGTCGATGAAAAATGTGTTATAAATAATTGTTTTGTATTTCTTAGGATAGACTTTGTCGTTTGAGCTAAATATGTTTAATTTTACAGTTCGGACCAATACACTGGTTCGAGAGAAAGCTTCTGTTCGATCCCAGGGGTATTCGACTAATCAGCACCAAAATAAAAGGGTTTAATAGAGAAAAAAATCAGGACATTGTTCTTGGTTCGATAATACCGGTAGGTTCGACCGTTGGGTGTTCGAGCCAATGAGATTCTACTGTATATATATATATATATATATATATATATATATATATATATATGAGAGAGAGAGAGAGGGAGGGGGGGGGGGGGGGGGGGGAGCCAGTACCCTAAATTATATTGTGTTTCTTTATTATTTTTATGTACGCAACCCATGTTTACCATAGGTTGTTTAATTGTAAACAAGGGGCTGAAACTAATAATAATAATAATAAATCTATATAAGCAAAGACGTTTACTGCAGGCTACATAAAATAATTATGTTGGCTGCGTTTATCTAAATATTATGACATATTAATTAGTCGAATGGTGATCAGTTACGCTATATGCCAGCAATTATTTGTTTTTTCAAAGTGGTGGAGAGGATTTCCTATGTGGTCCCCAAAGCTGAAAAGTGTGCGCCTCCCCTTCGCCCCCCCCACCCACCCACCAATCGACTTCCTTGCTTATATGAATAACCTAGCATTGCACCGTGAAAATATTTGAGCTTCAGCGAGAGGGTGGGTGGGGGGTGGTCGTCCGAATCCCCACAGCTTACGCTCATGAGAAAAGCTCCACTGACGAATGTCCTATTGCAGCTACAAAGATTTATTATAAGTGTTTATAGGTGTCATATGACGGAAACATGATTAAGGGACATCAACACCGCGAAGCAAACGAAATCAAACCTCCCAAACCTTGATTCAGAAATTACCGGCCTCGGTGGTGTTGTGGTTAAACCATAAGGCTGGTAGGTATTGAGTTCGCAGCCCGGTACCGGCTCCCACCCAGAGCGAGGTTTAACGACTCAATGGGTAAGACCACTACACGCGGGGGTCACCCTTTTCTCTCACTAACCACTAACCCACTGTCCTGGACAGACAGCCCAGATAGTTAAGGCGTGTGCCAAGGACAGCGTACTTGAACCTTTATTGGATATAAGTTGAAATTAAATGAAATGATTAAGAAATCAATAAATTTAGACATTTGTTTCTCACATTTTTTTATATTGGTTTTCTAAATTCAAGTAACATGTCTTATTTACAGAACAATGTATTCAAAAGACACCGGCAATATACTTTCAACGTAAACAAGCATCTCTAGGATGCATTGACTTTTGACCGGCTGTTTCCGGAATGTTGCGCCTGCGTAGTTCGAAACTCCGAAGTCGTCTATTAAAACACCAGTTAACTCTATGCAGCATTATCGTATGGGTCCCTTTTCGCTCTCTTTTCGTCCTAATTTGCAATCATACATATTCATTATGCTAGTAGTTAGAAATACATCACATGCTCATGAAGTCTTTTTTATTATACATTTTCTCAATCTGTTGTCCATGGAAGCATCCATCAATGCCTGTTGTGACAGTCTGTCGTTGTAAACAGGTTTTCAGGGACACATTAGCAAACAGGCTATCCTCAATTGTTACTTTTTATACCTATACCATTAAATTATTGGAAATAAGATAAACATCTAACCTAGCTCGTTTAAAAGGGGTTTTCTTTTTCCATGTATATCTCCTTAAAGTTAGATAGAGTTCCATAAATGGATCTGCCAAATCGTATACCTCTAAATGTTTAAATATAATGGGGTTTTTTAAATTATTATTTGGATGGTTTACATGCAAATAGTTACTATTTTCCTGTTCAATTATTTAGACCCAAAGTTTTTTGCAAATGTTACGTTTATTTCCTATTCGATATTTGTTTTCTTTGCATTTACATGAAAACAAACCCAAACCCCGACAGGTTTTATATACAAATCATCATATAAAATGCACGAAGTTGACTTAATTCCACTTTTTAAAAATCTAAATAATTGAACAGGATAATAGTATCCAAATTTTGATTTAAAACTAGATTAAAGTCTCCACAAATTATGTATTGTCCAATATCAGTCATCGATGCATTTCAGTAAATTTTCAAAAAAGGTGGAACTATCATCATTAGGTCCATATATACATATTTATAAGTGTTATCGTCTTACTATCAATGGCCATATCTACAGCTATATAATTTCCCGAATCATCTGGGGTTTTTTATTTATAATAAATTCAAAAATTGTTATTTATGATGATAGCTACACCTCTGGAGTTATTACAGTAAGAATTAAATAAGCATGCATAACCCCACTGTGCTTGTATGCATGGTTCAAGTTCCTTAGTAAAATGTGTATCCTGCAAACAATAAATATTAAGATTTTTCTGTTTCAAATAATTCAACATATCTTTTGTTTTTTCAGAACATCCAAGTCCGTGGCAGTTTAGAGTCATAATTTGTAATGTAGTCATTACAAATTACTTGTAATATTATAATGTTCAAGTCTACATTTATACTCCAAATGTATATTTCCCCTGTGATTTCTTTGCTTATAAAAATGCCAAATGTTACGTTTTGTACCTTAAGTGACTCAAGGTTTACATATTTTGTAGCTAGCATGAATTTTTTTGGAGATATAAGTTAACAATGTATACATTCTGAGTGCAATTTCTGTAACAAGGAGCTTGATAGAAAAGGAGACGAACAAATTTAATGAAAAGAGCAATACGTGTTCATTAGAACATATAAGAAGATTAAAACAAAACAAAACAAAAAACTATTTGTGTGATTTACCAGGAGCCTTATTTGTCACATCATAAGTACTGTACTTATATCAAATATTCTAAAGGCACTGACTCCAGCTATAGGTAGTGTAAAATATTTTCTGTTGTTATGGCGGTTTACTGTTCATTTCCAAATTGCTGGGGGTTTTTAAGGTATTTAATTTTGGAAAATCCTGTGTATTTTGGTAATCTTGGTGTTTGTAATTATTTACAAAGTACACTTATGTATGTATTGATTGATTGATTGATTGATTGGTTGGTTGGTTGGTTGGATGGTTGGTTGATTGATTGAATATTATTGTTAGTGGGAGTAATCTAGTTTTTAATTAATTAATTTACCTATTTATCAGGGGTTCTAGAATATTTTTAAAATTCACTTGCCATAGGGCCAGTGGATTTGAAAATTCACTGGCCATGGTGAAAAATTCACTTGCCCAATTTTAACTGTTGATAAAACAAAACAAAAACAGAAAATTAAAATAATTAACTTTTTAATGTCCATTTTTCATACTGAGATCATGTTTAATCAATTTGTCAATTTACACAACAGATAGGCTCATTGGGCATGCTTTATGGTTTGTTTAGAAAAATATGCAAATAATTTTCATCAGTTTAGAATAAAGTCACCTAAGTTATAAAACATAATCCATGTTACCGAGATATTATAACAATGAACAGCATTGTTTATTTACTGATGAATGTGAACTCACACCCCACTCACCCTCCAAAAATCAAAGAGAAAATAAACAATTAATTCAAGAACCTTTATTAGCATAAAGTGTGCATGTATTGCAGTTTAAGGCTTACCCCTCAACCCCCCCCCACCCTTTGTTTAATTTATCTATTTCATGATACTGTGTTCCTAAGCTTTTTAAAAAACCTTTTTGCAATTTATATGTCATATTTTATAAATTAAATTAATAATTTACACATTTAAAGTATTTGTAAATAGTGACATGCAACCTTTAAAACTAATAAAATAATAATAAATAATTTATTTTAGTTCGCCCCTAAGAGGGGTCTCATGTTTGTAATGTAACTCTTGATTTTTTACTATAGCATGGCTTTGCGGTTATAGATTTCACAAACATATAAACATATAAAAACATTACCTCATTACGCACAGTAATATTCGTAAAATTCATGGTAGTCAACATAGAAAATATGTGCAACTTAATGCTAGTAAGTAACATTTAATATATCCAGCAAAACACAAGCATGTATTTAAGTTAGAGACACTGACCCTAGTGACTTAGGTACGTACCTTCTCTGTTTCGCATACAAAGCCTGTATTTGTTGACTGAAAATTTCTTTTGAAACGAGCATATCTGTTAAATTGTCTCATTTTTTATGTAAACTTTGTATCTGTCAGTCAGATGTAAACATTTTCATTGAGGTTTGCTCGGGGTTTTTTTTCTCAACAATTTTAACGTTTTGAGTTGCAACATCACCACCTTCGTTTTCATCCATACTTTTGTTACTATCGTCTGTGTGCTCTTGCAATAAAGTGAAGCTCTCACCTTGACTAAAGTACTGTCGGAAATAGAATAAAAATGATTTTCGTCGATTATTTCTTACATATTAAACTGACAAGTAAATATTTTGTAAATATCTATTTAATGATGGTCTACCTAATTTAGCATTTACTTGTTTGGGCGCTCATTGATGTTCAAGGTGGTGTTTACTCTTGAAATTAAACAAAATGTCAGTAAACAGGTGATTTGTGCACTTTATTGGAACAGACTATAACACATTTTGGTCAACGTGTCAATTTCATTGCTGTTACAATATGTGAGGGACTGTTTCTGATGATGGTTTACCCCTATCCCTTTCCAAATAAAATATTTGTAGTCATTTATAAGTAACTTTTGAGCAAAACTGTCAAGAACCATTATGAGTGATCCATTATACCGGTATTAAAGGTGCTATCTCAGTGTTGCACAATGACAGCTATTGCAAATCATTTTTTATTTTTATTTTTTTTAATAAAAGTTTGAATTAACATTTAAAGAAGACTCCTTTAACAATATGACCATAAATGATTATAGGAAATAATTTTATCTACTGGTAGAAAATAAATTTTTATTGGAGAATCTTTATCACAGCTCGCATATAATTATGATATAGCACCTTTAAATTGTTGCAACATTGTGTAAATTTCTAATGTACTTATACTGAATTTATATTCACTAAATATATGCTGGTCATAATTAATAATTTATGCTGCAATTCAAAATAATCAGTTAACTTGCAGTTTTAAATTAAAAGTTTGTTTAAGGGTAAATGAAATTGACACATATGTGTTATAATCTGTTCCAATAAAGGTCACAAATCACCTGTTTACTGACATCTTTAGTTTAATTTCAAGAGTAAACACTACCTTGTACATCAATGAGAGCCCAAACAAGTAAATTCTAAATTAGGTAGAGTATTATTGAATGGGTATTTACAAAATATTTACTTGTCAGTTTAATATGAAAGAAATAATCGACGAAAATAATTTTTATTCTATTTCCTACAGTACTATAGTATCGGAACTTGATGTTTTCTTTCACTTGTGTTGTCGTTGTTTTTTCCCCATAATATTTTCAAAACATTATCTGTAATGGCCATCACTACTTGTTAATGCATGCTCACTGGCTTGTCACAAAGTGGCTACTGCCCGGCGTTCATCTCCTTTACTTTATAGCTTGTGTCGTAGTTTTGTTTTATAAAATAATGTCAGTATACAGACTAGTTGTGTATTCAAAACGATATACCTTCATGACTGTTTATCAAAAATAAAACTGAATCAGCACAAACATTCGGAGCGACGAAAAACACATTTTACTCGCCGGCGGCCATATTAGGTCCTGGAATTAATGTACCGTTATTATAATACAGTATTCTAAATTTCAAGCTTTCAGCCTATTCCTATCTTTTTTGTTACATGTATCTTTTATAAATATAGTAATTCAAATATATAGTAGCAATGCGATACGCTACAAACACCATATTAAATGAATAATATTTTTGTATTAAATTCATATTATTATTTCTGATGTGTGGTGCTACCTGTTGTCATAATATGTAGCCACATTAATATTTGTTACATTGATATCAAAATATATGCCAAACAAAACCTCATTTATTCCTTTTATCAACATCGAAGTCCGAATCTGGTTTTCAGTGTGTCACTATATAACCATTATGAAATATTAACGGGGTTAGTTGCTCTTTTACTTAGCAATTGAATATTCTTTCACTTCCATTATAGGAACAATTGGTGGAAGGTCGTCTTTGTATCTGTCTAATAATGTCAAAGCGAGAGCAAACGCTTTTGAAGTGTCGTCCGTTATTAGCACATTCTCAAGACGTTTTGTCCATGTGTTATGATAGGAAGAAAGTTTTTTGTTTTCGTTATCAATCATCACGTGAGGTATGTTCATCAGAGTGGTTAAAATGTGTCCATGGAGACGGTCAGTGATAACTACTCGTCCTCGTTGTAGAAAAACAAGTCCATTGTTCGCCATCAGGAAAGCAGTTTCCATAGTCGTCGAGCCCTTGTTAGTTATCCAACTAAACCAGTCAGAAGCTTTAACAGTCACGTTATTCGAAAATATCAATGTTTTATCCGAGTACTTGGGTCCCTCAGAGTCGCCCCGTTTGAGCCACAATATGTCGTAAGAGGGAGACATGAATCGACGGACTGGACCGATCTGAAAGGCCATGTCTGGTGCCAGTACGAAGTTAGTACCGTTATTCCAATATTTCAATGCAATCCCCAATGACTGCTTGTCCCTCAGCACAATTGTGAGGTTTGGGTTACAACAGTAAATCTTCTGGCAGTAATCAAAGTGTCTCCCCCTATAATGATTTTTAGGAACGAATATACTTTGTGAGAATATTACCATCTTGAACCCCTTAAACCTCGGAAATAGCCGTGCCCTGAGGTCGTCGTTAAACGGATATCCTATAAGATTTCCTCCACCGTGAAACAAGATGACAAGCTCTTTATTGGAGTACTGTTTACTCATATTCTGAGCATATTCTTGTAGCTTACTATCCATGCAGTCAGTGCAGACGCAGTAAAATACCACGCGGATACCCAAACGTCGAAGTAAGTAGGCTTCGCCGGAAGTGATGGCTGAATCGCCTTTATTTTCAAAAGCTGCAACATCAAAGAGCATAGCGTATTTAAATTTTCCAATCAAATCTCCAAATAAATTAAAATGTATCCTGACTGCTTCACGTATTATTTCAGTGTTGGTTGGCAAAAGCGGAGATAGAATATTTGTATTGTGTTCATGATCCAAAAGTCGCCATTGCAAAAAGTGCTCTATTTCACTCTTGTTTTCAGCCAAATAACTTGCTCCTAGGTTTGGAAAGAGTTGTCTTTCGTTCACTAATTTAAATGAGTCGCTTGTAAAGGATCTATCTTTAATGGTTTTTGAAACAAATTCGTCAAAAGTTTGATGGAACATTTTGGCTGATCGTGGTCCTGTTCCATTGGTTACATAGTTAACTAAACCACGTTTCTGTATTTCTCCGACCATCACATCAATGTAACCGACGTTACCAACTACTCCAATAGCGAACATAGCTAAAATGCCCAGAAATACCCTTTTGCAGAGGAGGTTCATTAGTTTAGATGAATCTGGAAAACAAGAAATGCATAGAAATAGTTATATTTTATGACCACCACAATCGCAACCTACAGTTGTCATAGACTCATACAACAAAAGATGTAGGACCAAAATGATTTTTTTTTTAAAGTCAGTTATAATAATATTATTTGTACAAGAAAAGAGACAGATGATACAAAGGTAAATATTGTTTTGTTTAACGACACCACTAGAACACTGATTTATCGGATGCAATTGGATGCAATTTAGTAATATATGAGCTATTGGATGCAAGTTAGTAATTTTTGAAACAATTATTTTCAGGAAAGCTGCTACATTTTTTTTTCATTAGTAGCAAGGGTCAGTACATACCACTGCCTTTGATATACCAGTCGTGGGACACTGTATGGGATGAGAAACAACCCAGTCTACTGAGGTGATTCGATCCTACGAAGCAATCATCTCAGGCGAGCACTCTTCCAACTGAGGGGGCGGGATGTAGCCCAGTGGTAAAGCGCTTGCTTGATGCGCGGTCAGAGCGGGATCGATCCCCGTCGGTGGACCCACTGGGCTATTTCTCGTTCCAGCCAGTGCACCACGACTGGTTTATCAAAGGCCGTGGTATGTGCTATCATGTCTGTGGGATGGTGCATATAAAAGGTCCCTTGCTACTAATGGAAAAATGTAGCGGGTTTTCTCTCTATTACTGTGTCAAAATGACCATATGTTTGACATCCAACAGCCGATGATTAATAAATCAATGTGCTCTAGTGGTGTCGTTAAACAAAACAAACGTCTTCTTCTAACTGAGCTAGATCTCGACAGGTGATGCATGTAGAGCCCAACAGGTGATGCATGGACCATGCATGTATTTTATGTCTAATCTTTACTTTCGAAATTTAGTACTAATGTTGCAGTATTGGAATAAAGCTCTCATAAAGACTTAATTTAGACGCATAAATCTGGGTAAAAAAAGGTCTCCTTTCATATATACTGTTAAAAATAAGTAGGGGATATTCGAAATCAATTGTGAATAATTACTGAACGAAAAAAAAAAACCAAGATAAATATAAACACAGATTTCTACTGAACGCAAATCCCTGAAATACAACTGTTCGTAAAAACGCGAATCGCGCGTTTGTTGTGCAACACCGCATTTAACACCTTGTGTTTGTGTACATTATGCACGCACTGTGGTAGTATCCCGTCTTGTTTTTGTCACAGATCTTAATCTATATTCGGCCATGTCGTAACCGTGCGACTTCTGCAATGTAAGAAAAAAAATTCAGGGTTCTGTTTATGCTTCAGACTGGAAAAAACACGTTGAATTGTTGCCAGAACCCTCAGCGTGTCTCTGTCAGTGATTAGTGGTTTGTAGCTCGATGCCCCCTCCTAGGGCTGGAGCAAAACCTCAAATTCGGGGGCAAATGATACAGATATTCGGGCAAAATGTGCTAACCAGAGACCTTTTTACCATATGTTTACATCATTCCACCCTCAAAATTAGTTGTAAACCATGTAAAAATGCGCAGTGATTCGTTTGCAATCATATATAGCTGTTTGGTAGTAATGATAATATGAATAAATGTTATCCAGATTCGGGCATTTTCGTTTAATTCGGGCAAAAGCCAGCCAGCCCCCCTACGAACATGGGAGCCCGTACGTCTATGTCGAATGACTTAAAACGTGAATGATCGGCCTCGCTCAGACCGCCCTAGGACCATGACTGACTCCAGTTCAGTATCGCCTTATTAGAACCTACACTTTGAGGAATTGAGGCCGATCTGCATCTCAACAAGCAAACCGGCCTCGGTGGCGTCGTGGCAGGCCATCGGTCTACAGGCTGGTAGGTACTGGGTTCGGATCCCAGTCGAGGCATGGGATTTGTAATCCAGAGACCGACTCCAAACCCTGAGTGAGTGCTCCGCAAGGCTCAATGGGTAGGTGTAAACCACTTGCACCGACCAGTGATCCATAACTGGTTCAACAAAGGCCATAGTTTGTGCTATCCTGCCTGTGGGAAGCGCAAATAAAAGATCCCTTGCTGCTAATCGGAAGAGTAGCCCATGTAGTGGCGACAGCGGGTTTCCTCTCAAAATCTGTGTGGTCCTTAACCATATGTCTGACGCCATATAACCGTAAATAAAATGTGTTGAGTGCGTCGTTAAATAAAACATTTCTTTCTTTCTTTCTCAACAAGCAGAATAGCCCGAGTACTCTGACTGTAAGAGAGCTAGACGGACATTTGGACATAAACACGCTCTGAGTAGGCTGAGTAGTCGATCATGTGACGCAACGTAACGATATAGGTCGGCGAACTTAGAATTCTGCTGTCCGGAGTTTCCCGAAGCTTAGCTGAATGTGGGTGCTGTCGGATTTCTTTCTGTAGTGTGTGTATTAGTGATTAATATCTGAATTTTGTTTAATCAAGTAACTCGAAAATGGTCGATGTAAATGTATTTGACGTCAAACATAGCATTGTTGTGGCATTAAAGCGGAAATCTTTGACAACTTTTTGGTTGTCGGCAATTGCCAAAAAAATACATAGCTTGGTCTCTGACTGTAATAAGAGCATATTTATGTCCAAATGTCCGTCTAGCTCTCTTACAGTCAGAGTACTCGGGCTACAAGCAGAACAACAACTTTATTCATATAAAGACCACCAACTGTGGTAGAAAGAGAAAATATTGACAGGGTAGCATACAAACATACGCAATTTATATCGTATTATGTTATTGCTTTTTAAAATAATTTATTATTGATCTTTAACTTTTGATATTATAATACTTACAAATTTGCTAAGTTTTCATAAACTTGACGGCTGTTTCTGCTTAAATAGCAAAGCAAACTAATAAAAGTTTGGTCGAGTTCTAAATTTCGTTTTTTAAAAATATAATTACCTTTTTATCAAACATGCAGGACATTCAGACAAAGCATGATACTCATGTTTTTGGACGAAACCAGGTACACTTTAAACTTTCATGATTGGCGTTGCCGGGTTTGACGTTACGCTGAGATCAACATTCAAGTTCATGACCGTTTTGGAGGGAGTCAGTTACGGTATGGGGTGGAATCACTTCCAGAACCCAACTTCACATTATTCAAGGGAGGGTTACAGACCCAGCCAGCAAATGTTTTGCTAACGTTTGCGAATTATTTGACTGGTTTCCAACGTGGCCATTTGGTTTACCGTGAAGCGCATAAACCAGTCTAGCGGACGTTTTTCCGCTCGGTCTGGCTGAACGCAGCCCAGGTCTGTAAGATGGAGACGGTATCATCGCACCCATAATTGTGCTACACGCGTCACGTTGGCCGAAATTATGTTTATCACCGGCCTCGGTGGTGTCGTGGCAGGTCATCGGTCTACAGGCTGGTAGGTACTGGGTTCGGATCCTAGTCGAGGCATGGAATTTTTAATCCAGATACCGACTCCAAACCCTGAGTGAGTGCTCCGCAAGACTCAGTGGGTAGGTGTAACCCACTTGCACCGACCAGTGATCCATAACTGGTTCAACAAAGGCCATGGTTTGTGGGAAGCGCAAATAAAAGATCCCTTGCTGCCTGTCGTAAAAGAGTAGCATATGTGGCGACAGCGGGTTTCCTCTAAAAAAAAAATCTGTGTGGTCCTTAACCATATGTCTGACGCCATATAACCGTAAATAAAATGTGTTGAGTGCGTCGTTAAATAAAACACTTCTTTCTTTCTTTCTTTCTTTCTTTCGGTGGTGTCGTGGTTACGGCATCGGACATACGTCTGCAGCCAGGTACCGGATTCCACCCAGAGCGAGTTTTAATGACGCAATGGGTAGGTGTAAGACCAGTACACCCTCTTCTCTTTCACTAATCGCTAACAACTAACCCAATAGCTGTGGTGTGTGTCCAGGACAGCGTGCTTGAACCTTAATTGGATATACACACGGACATAAGTTGAAATGAAAATGAATATGTTTATCAAGACGACAAACACCCGTGTTCGTCATAGTAGATTAGTGATGACATTCATGAAACAGCAAAACATCTAAACACTTTCTTGGCCAGCTCTGAGCCCCGACCATTCACCCATCGACGTCTGGAACATCATGGGGCGACACCTCAGACAACGTGAATGTCAATCAATCACTTTGGCCGAGTGGGATGTAGCGTTCCAAAAAGATTGGGCCAGAATCCCCGAATATCAGACTGGACGCTTGTTAAGAAGCGTGCCACGCCGTATTCGTGAGTGTTTAGTGAATCGCGGGCTTTGACCCATTACTGGTAGTACTAAACCAAATAACTTCCGGCTGGGTCAAAGTTCGAAGTGCACGCAACGTTTGATAGAGAAGTGAACACCCCAAGTCCTGTGATTGGTTATAAATGTGAGTGTGTTGGTTGTAAAAAATAATAGTTTCATCTGGGTAAAAAAAAAATGCAATTTTATTTCATCTAGTACCAATGTGTCAAGTAGTCTTGTGCTTGAAACATGTATGGGGTACCTGTAAAAAAAAGTACTCGAATTTTGTGCGGAACTAGGGTAGTCATAGACGCTACCCGTTATCTCAGAAACCCCCAATTTTTTCTGATTCACTTTAAGTGTGAAGGGTGGTAGTATTTATATCCGTGGCGTTTATGTCAATTGATACGCTGCAGGTAGGAGTTTTAGCCACATATGTTACTATTGTTGTCTATGGGATTTGATGTGGTAGTATACACCCTACTAACCCCATAACGTCAAATTCACACTATGCACTCTTGGCACCAATTTCATTATTATTTGTTTATATCTGGCCATGTCAAACTACCTAGGCATGAAACTTTCACGCTAATCTATTGTCTAATAACCCTGCGTGATTTTGCAACAATTCCTATTAAAATATAGAAAAACTACATTATTTAATGCTATATTTGAACACCCCCTACTTATTTTGAACAGCATATCTTTTACTTTAAAAACAATAATATTTATCAGTTCCAGTTCCTTTATATCTGTGGTTGTACCAACTCCAAGTGTATGAAAAAATGGTGTGATTCCATGTAAGCATTACACAGTGAATAAAATATATGTTGCTACACCTTCAAGTTATATATATATATATATAGCAACTGGTGATTGACGTGTGGAAATAAGGAGTAATGTCATGTTTTTTGTTTGTTTGTTTGTTTGTTTGTTTGTTGTTGTTTTTTTTGTTTTTGTTTTTGTTTTTTTGTTTTTGGGGAGGGTATTAGAGATTTTGTAACAACGTCTTTTCACACCCGTTACAAAATGAATGGCTCTATTGAATTCATAATATCGAGAAACAGGCCCTAAAACGTATCTCTCTACTGTGAAAACATAAAAAATAAATCAGTTTTGAAATGTTTTTATTTGTTTTAAGAAAGCAATGTTTTCTTCAAAAGCTAACTGCTTCTTCATATTTTTGGAATATAGTTCTGTGTCAAATGTTTAGTGAATATTTAATGCATCTTTTTTGCTTATGTAAACGTGTTCAGACATGATGGAATAACAGTAGAATGGTTGAACAAAACTAGTTGTATAGAATATAATGTATATTTATGTTTCAGAATTATTTATCGGTACAATATATTGCAGAATACTAGTATATAGAATTGGTTTCCAGATTTATTATGTTGATATTTATAATATTAATAACCATGAGACCTTTTAATAATATATAATCTATTTTATTCTTATATGTTTATTGTATTTTGTATACTGTATATTTTATGATGAAAATAAATACATAAAGAGTGCTTGTTTTAAAAATATTTAATTTCATCTGCAAATATATGATTGTGCGTATAATGTTTGTACATGCATAGTCATACATTCCTACATGTTTGATGCACCGACAATGTCAGCTATCCTCAAATGTCAAGAGTGTAACAATTGGGGACATTTTAAAAATATTTTTATTTACATTTTTTTATCAGTGTGTTGTTAATTTGATTATTCAAGCTTTAAAAACATAAACTTAGCTTTATGTTGTGAAACAAATCCTTTATGGTAAAAATGAAAAGTTGAAACTGTTAATTCAGTGTTAGATCTTTGTCGTATAAAACAAAAATTGTATATCTCCATAATTGCTGCGATTTTGCAACAATTTAGAATTTTTAACCAGTGTCACACAAAAGAGCCATTTTCATTTTATTTTTACCCATCTTCAGAGTAAAATATGACTAGCACATTCACAATGTACAGATAAAATCAATATCTCTCTCTATCTCTCTCTCTCTCTCTCTCTCTCTCTCTCTCTCTCTCTCTCTCTCTCTCTCTCTCTCTCTCTCACATACTATTTTAATTCTGGTTACCTATAAGTGCATTCGGGTGTATTTCCTTCGCAAAGGCAATCTTTCCTCTTGCGTATATTAGAAGTCCCAGTGTGCAGACAACTAAACCCGCAAAGTTCCATGGAGATGCAAGTCTGTGTCCAAACATGTATAGAAGAAGGACAACGATGATTCTTTTCAAGATGTTGCTGACGGCATGACTCACCACTGTCATGTATCGCAGGACGATGTTGGTAGACACGTACGAGTAGACAACGTGGAAGAAGCTGGACACGACCATCATTCCAATAATCAGTGTCGCTCTCTGTGGCAGAATTTGTCTAGATTCCAGAATATATATTGCTGCAACCAATGCTGCAGCACCCCCTACAAAACTCCAAATGTACACAGTAGACCGAAGTGTTGTGTTCTTGGAATCATTTTGTCTTAATTTCATGGCGACATTCCTGACTGCCAAGATAATGTTAGAGGCTAACGCCATTAGAACACCAATGGAGAGCGATGACGTCACAAAAGGGTTTCCGGCGAAGACGACGGCTCCCGAGACGATCAGTGGCAGGCTGATGAGAGTGGATCTGGAAAGAGATGTTGAGAGCACGAGACGCTGAACCACAGCACTTGTGATGGGCTCCATCAGTTTGATGGTGAAGGTCGAGGAAGCGCTCATGAAGGCCATGCTGCAGTTTGTGGCAAAAGTGGCAACCATGTGCGACAGGGCCATAATGTAGAACAGTTTGTCCTTCTGTTGCTGAATGTCTACAAGTGAGAAACATGCCAGGCCTTGTGTGAGAGTCAGAATTAGAGCAAGAAAAAGACCTTGGTCCTGTAAGTAAGTACTGCCATTGCGAAGAAACGATTTTGCAGTTTGGTGACACAGGAATGACGTCAATGTCCACAAGCAGAAGATGGTCACACTTCGGATTGCAAGATTATGGGATACCTGTAAAAATATTACGTATTTCATATCAGCGAGCATTGTTAAGTATCAGAAACAATATTGTGGACCAGGGCCCCGTTCCACGAAAGGATTGTAGCTAAAGTTAATTGTAGTGACTTGAGGTGCGTTTTACAATTGGCACCATTAACTTTACAGCCATTCAACAAAGCAATTTTACTTTAGTCGTAAGTGCCCCTTTAATGATTATAATTTTCTTTGCGAAGAAGTGCGAATTAGTTAAATAATAAATTGGTTACCGACTTTTTGGAACATCTTGGATGTATTCACTGGTATCGGACATCCATGAAGTTATTTTCTCAGTTTATTTACTAAACGATAATTGCATGATATGAGAATTATCTCCCGTATTTTCGTGTGAAGGTCGTATAGCCTAGAATGTTTATCATTGAACGCCGTGTTTCATAAAAGGTATTTGGTATATAATAGATCCATTTTTGCACAAAAAGTTAGTATCCTTCTTAGAAAATGTCAAATCATCATCTAACTGCCATTTACTTCTATGATAGTGGCTTACAACTGTCTCGTACCTATTGTAAATTTTCACGACGTTAGTAACCTACGCCGCGTCGTGGAACGGGCTGGCATTCGTAGAAAAAAAAATGGGTCTCGATGGTAGGTATTTACGACGATAGTGGGGCTAAGATGGCTTCGTGGAACTGCGCCCAGGACCTCGTTTTACGAAGCAATGTAAGCGCTAATATAATATTAATTGCATTAGACATTTATGCACTTAAGTGATCTTATCACTCAAATCGCTTTGTAAAACGGGGCCCATCGCGTTTGTAGAAATAATTTTATAAATTAACCACAACCTTTATTTGTTCTAGTTATGACGTGCAAGTAAGAAGAACACCTTATATTATTTTAAAAAGTCATTTGTTTTTGGTATTTTCTTAATAGTGCCTTTTCAATTTTAATACATGTATATTGTATATTAATGTTTCATAGAGTACGAAACGTCGCACCGATATTATATTTGTGCTTTACGTCTATAAAAGAAATAATGAGCCAGTATATGTGAGTGTCTGGATACAAAGTTTGTTTTGTTTACATGACACCACTGGCGCACACTGGCTATTGGATGTCTAACATTTTGGTATTTTTGACATAGTCTTAGAGAGGAAACCCACTACATTTTTCCATTAGCAACAAGGGATCTTTTATATGCACCATCCCACAGACAGAATAGTACATATCACGGCCTTTGATATACCAGTGGTACAGCGCTGAAAGAACGCAGCGTTAACAAAAAGCTGATCACTAGGCTACGATGTGTTTCACGTCAAACTAGTTATAGCGCAAGCGGATTTAAATATACGGTGTTGCGTCTAATATGCCTGTGTCTAGTATTGTGCGGTATGGGTTTTGAATCGCTATATTTAAATAACAATTGCGCGTTATTAAAACAATGCCGATGCGTCATATGCAGAAACGTTTGATGACGGAAGTATTTTTATTGATACAAATAAAGGAGTGTTTATAATTTGCCTGTTTGCGGTATGTATAAACAGTTAACAATACCATGTAACTAAAAGTACTATTAGGCACTTTTTAACAGACATAAATATCCCTCTCTCTCCAAATTTTCACAATGGATTTTATTCACCTACAGTGCGACATCTTGCTGTCTGCTATTAGTGAAATAAACACAAGACAATTAGACTACGTCAATCTATTTTTATGGCTGACCGAATGAGTTCCCAGTCTTTGTTTTACACGCAATATAATATTAATTCAACATGAAATGTGTTATCGACATTAAAAAAAAGAAAGGTAATAATAATCAGTCACCAAGAAAACGCGAAGGGTTGTTTAATTTACCCCGACCCTATCAATGTATAAATAGTGACACTGTTGCTACCGGGCTATATGATTTAGATGTCACAATGGCTTAGATGTATTTTAATTGTGTTATTTTGGAAATTTATTATTATAGAATTTATGGACCACCACACATCGTTTCCAATTGTTTGGAGTTATTTTAAAACTATCACATAAAAAAAAACCCAACTTAGAAAACATAGTTAAAAATTAAATTTAATGCTTTTAAAACTAAAACTAGAAAATATTTATTAAATTTAATGCTTTTAAAACTAAACATAGAAAATATTTATTAAATTTAATGTTTTTATTTAATCGTGAATATACCTTAGGCTATATATCTGTTAAAACAAGAAACACATCCTTATTTCTACACTACGCGATATAGTTGCTTATGAGTTTTAAAACCCACACCGTGATGATACAATTATTACTCCTAATTTCGTGTTTGTGTTTTATTGTTTTAAGAACAATAATGCCAACCATTGTTACCGATTTCACTTATTGTTAAAAAAGTATATATAAAAATATGTTTCCACTGAAACCACCTTAAAATTTTAAATTACATAAAAATATTTAAAATATTCGACGTTTCGTTAGTCTAAAAACCAACATCCTCAGGAGAATAATCAAACAAAGTGCTGGGCATATAACCAGTAAGGTATAAAATAGAAACTGTCAGCTTGGAAGTTAAAAACATAAAGCTAGGTAACAAGGCAGGAGCTGACCAATAGCATAACAATAAAATTCAAGAACAAATGAGTATAAAAAGTCTTAGTTGTTAAAGCCAGTAGACACCACAGCATCGTAGAGGTCTCAATTAACGAGCTACTCTCGATTCACTAATATCAAAACCTATATTAGCTCTGCCATTTAACTTTCGACCGACCGTTCAAAAATTGCGCCAAATTTCCTCAATCAAAATTGCGCACCCTTTCTCTTTGGCATTAATTGCTCCATTCAAAATTCCATAGCACCACCACCACCCCCACCCGCCTGCTACCGACTTGATCGGGCTGCTGATGCTCCCTTGCACCTGCCAGTGCAGGCGGTCCCTCCTCTCCCCTCACCTTTCCTGTCATGGACGGATGAGTCGGCCAAGGCCGGCTCTTGTGCCCACGACAGGCGCGCGCTACAACAGCTTGTTCTGAATATGCACGTAAAACCCTATGGCATGACATGACAAGCCAGTAGGGCTGTACTCATTGAGGCCACTGGGGTGAACAGTATTCAGTTTATGTATCCAAATGGATTCTGCAAGGTCTAACTTAGCTTGGTCTCTGTTAACTTGCTGAAAAAGAACACAACTGTAATCATGGTGTTGTAAATTGAAGTGAGGGGCCACATGAGGAGCTTTATCTTTTTTTAAATTATATTTGATGTTATGTCTGTGACCAGAAAGTCATTTACTGAATGTTTGAATAGTCTGTCCAACATATTGTATTTGGCAAAGTTTGCAAGTAAGGCAGTATATGACGTACGATGAAGCACAGTTGAGGGTGTTTTTTATTTTAAAAGTTTTATTAGTTTTACTGGTGATTGAGTCTGTTGTGAGCATAGCAGCACAAGTTTCACACTTAGAACGCCCACAAGGGTATATTTTGTATCCGACGCAGTTGGTTACATTTTGAAATGTTAGCTAAGGTGGCATTTTTACGTTCAGCAATGGTGATGGGTGTGGCCACTAAAGTTTTAGCCATCTTTTCACTAGTATGAAGAATGTTTGTGTCGTTGAAAAATTGACGGAGGTTTGGTTGCCTGGGATCATAGGTAGTTACCCAAGGTACAATGTTTTTGGTCGACTGGGATTTGTCTGTGTACTGTAATAATTCAGCTCTAGGGCGGTTCTGTGCTTTTTTGAAAATAGCCACAACTGTTTTCTTTTTATATCCACAATTTAACAAGTATTCAGTAAACTCTAGAAGGTGTTGTCTTTTCCATTCAGGTTTACTGCATATACGGCGAATTCAGATAGCACCACTGTAAGCAATAGAGTTAAACACATGTCGTGGGTGACAGCCGGTAAGGGGGGGGGGGAGAGGTATTTGTGAGAAGCAGTTTCTTTACAATGTAGGTCAGCGTGCAGGAATTTGCTATCAGCAATCACTTTCACATCTAGAAATGTCACTGATTTTTTATTCAAATCAAGTGTGAATTTTATTTTGGGGTGTTCATTAAGTTTATTAACAAACTCTAGAATATCTGGTTCTGAGGCAGTGGACCAAGCCCAGATGTCGTCAATGAACCTGTATTTAATGTCAGGTCTGTTGGGAGTGTTTTCCCAGTACTTGTGCATCCAGTAGGACATGTATATGTTAGCATAGGTAACCGCAAAGGGCGTACCCATGGTTGTACCCGATATCTGCTTAAAGAATCTATCTATAAGGACATCCTTGAACAGACATTCATTGTTGTGAAGTACAACATCAGCTATCGTAATGACAGCTGCAGTGTCGTCTCACTTATTGCGAATACTCATCGCTTATTGCGAATACTCATCGCGACAACGGGTGCTAGATAACGAAGATTCACAATTCGGCATAGATGCCGTATTTTACTTTGGAATAGTATACCTGCCAGGGTCACACAAACAGCATTCACGTCATATAATTTATAGCAACACGCATTTTGCTTCAGAAAAGATTAAATGGTGAAATTTTAAAAGTAAGTACATCCAACTAAACAGTGAGAAGTAGCTTTTGGGGAATCCCCTACATTTCCGACCTGTAGGTTAATACTGTCCCAAGTTCAGCCAACAAACGTTTCGCTAACGTTCGCGAACTATTTGATTGGTTTCCGATTTACCATTTTGTTTACCGCGAAGCGCACAAACCAGTCTAGCTGACGTTTTTCTGCTCGACCTGGTTTTAGTGTCGCAAATGGATTTATTAGCCAATTAAATTTCTCGTTATATGAAGATTAAATTAGAAAGTAGCTTTAACTTTCAATGAATTTGTTAAATCATTTTATACCATCCACTGCACGTATACAAAAATTTAATCAGTCCACTTCAGCTTTAGTTAAGAACATTGTATATATATTGTTTATGACATTCAGACACAATGCAATATAACAATGAATGACAAAAGACTGATGGAATTTCGTATGCAGAAAGATAAATTAAATCCCGAGACTTCTTATAGGCATACAGTCCTAACTAATCATTATAATTAAGCGGGAAAAGCTCAGCTTTGCAATATATTTGGCCAATCAAAGAATATAACTTAAAATAATCAAAATCATATTTAAAAACTGTTTTTTCTTTCCATCTGACCTTTTATATCTAATTTATAATCCACTGTTTTTTATTTACTTTGTTTTCAAGTAGACTGCCCTCGCCTATCTCAGCCGTCTGCCCAGGACAGGTATTAAAAGTTACATTTAATAAGATAGACGTCAGTGTAGAGGCAGTAACCTCCACATTCGAGTTGTTAAAACTCGACTTGGGTTGGATTCGCTTTTAATAAATCTACCCCTCCCCAGATAATAAATGTGCAAATTGGCAAGTAATCAAACACCAATTTTAAATGTTAATAATGGTAAATGAAACAGCACATTTGGAAGGATATCGGCAATTATTATTTATACCTGAGCGACGTGTCATCTTAATTTTAGTTAGCTCTTTCACTTACCCACAGCTTGCTACTCTCCATTTTAAATCAGGGCGTTGAGGATTGCTTGTTGATCACAGGTTTATATGCCTCTTATACTAAAGCGCCTTCTGTGGAAGGCGTGGCTATGTACGACAGGCATTGGTTTAAAAATCACTGGCTACTGACTGTTCGTGTGTTTGATAAATGCACATAACCTTAGCAAAGCGAGTGATAATGGCTCACCTATGCCACCAAATCAAATCCCATAGACAAAAATAGCACATATGTTGATAAAATGTCTACATTACGATCAATACATTTAACATGGCTATAAATACTACGATCCTTCACCCATAATGTACACGAGACACACCAGGGGAGGTTAAGCTGTTAGTTTCAAGCGTCTTTGACTACTATAGTTTCACACACTGAAATTGTACAGGTTCGCCAGAGTACACATAATTTATATTTTTCATTCTTTGGTGATTGCTTTGTTTGGAATCGGCAATCGGCAAAGGAGTTAATGTGCACATTCAGAGCAAGTTGTTGTAGCGCACGCCTGTCTTGGGCACAAGAGCCGGCCGAGGCCGGCTCTTCTGTCCAGGGCAGGAACGGATGGGGGCTGAAGGAGGGACCGCCTGCACGGGAAGGTGCAAGGGAGCACCAGCAGTCCAATCTAGGTTGGTAACAAGTGGATGGTCTTATATGCCATTTATAGGGTTCTTTGGAGCACAGATTATGGTGGAAAGCCACACGGAACAATCCAATATTTGCCATACAAAAATAATGAAATTAAAATCTTGTTTTCCCATCAAATCGTGTACAGTGTTGTCATGGGTCTGAATTTCCAACTAAAAAAGGTTTGACAATACATCGTTTGGTCAGAGGTGTAAAAGCCGATAACGGTGCCGTGGCTTGTTCTACCTTTCCTATTGCAGACGAGCAGGCAGCCAGTTTTAACAAGCTTGACTGAGAAGTAATCATCACACTGTCACACACATAACCACAAATAACACAACTATTTAAGAAAAAAACCCCACCCAGTTGAAAGTAGACCAAGATAAATCTCGACATAACATCAAATGAGAGATTTATCTTAATAGCTAAGTTTTGAAAGTAAGTCTTTGATTATCGACTTTTATGGCATTAGGTGGCCATTGTATTGCAAATACCCAGGCCAAGATACTTTATAGTTTTAACTGGTGTAACCGGTCATTATAATTGCGATATTAATTGAATTAATTGCAATAGTCTATCTCGTATTACCCCAGGACGAAACACGTTTTACCTGAAATTAAAAATAATAAATTTTGTATTGTAATAAATACTCTCGATATCCTTGTGGTATTCTATATACATGTACCTGATATCATTCACTACGTGCAGCAATAGTGATTTCTCATGTATGTCGTTTGGTTAATCATATATAGAAAGATGAAGTTTTAACCAATATATTTTGTTCGTGAAGTACGCACATTTGTTTTAAAATCCGAACTCTCCCTGAATACATGTAATAATGATAACACAGTTGACCTTGTGTTCTTTAATAATAAAAAAAACTTGCCTTGCTTTTGTGTTTCAAAACAGACGCCATCAATATGTACATAGAGTTATTGGTATACAAGTCAGAAAAGTTGGTAGGTTTTTTTATTAGGTTTTGTGACAAATGTAATAAAATTAGCTTTTTTACACTCACCTAATAATACATTAAAATATACTTAACAGTAAACTTAATAATTATGACTTAAGGTTGGGTGCGATTCCTCGTGTCAGTATCACGTTATAAAAACATTATTTTGTGTGTATGTGCGTGCACTGGATGGAATTAAAAAAACAACAAAAACAATCAGTTGAATGGATCCACCGAAGCGATTCGATCCTGCGACACGAGCACCTCAGGCAAACACTCAATCAACTGAGCTAAATCCAGCCCTGGCAAAACAAGGTTTACTAAATAAAATATAAATGTAAAACCCATAATAGCATTCTAATGCAATGAACATCAGCAACAAACAAAAAAAAAAAAAAAAAAAAAAAAAAAAATGAATGAATGAATGAATGATTGAATGAATAAATATTTAACGACACCTCAGCACAAAAATACACATCAGCTATTGGGTGTCAAACAAATATGTAAATACGGCAGTGTAAAGAGCTGTGGGGAAAAGAACAATACAATACAATAATAAAGGTAAGTATATTTTAAAACGTTGTATAGAAATCAAAATGTTTTAAAACTTTAAAATTAATTGTGGATGGATTTTAAAAGATTTTAATATATTTCTATTATCAAATATATCTTTTCTCGTCAGCTTCAGATGATTAGACTCCACTATGGCGCACCGTCAGAGTATACTGGCAGTGTTCATATCGTGTAGGAGGATCCTTCTTCAAAATTAATGAAGTACCAAGGACATTTAGAGATTTCTTTAAGACATCGAGGAAATATTAATTTGTTTCATTCAGGCACAAAATATTACATCTGTTACTATTATTCATATGTAATATTTTCGTTCATAATTCCGCATTATGGTTTGATTTATACAGTGGCGTAGCCAGGGGGAGGGGCCACGGGGGTCATGGACACCCAATCAAATCTTTAAAACCCCCAATCTTGTATTAAATGTTATAAAATCATACCTGCCTACCTACCTACCTACATACGTACATAGTGTGGGTTTGCCCCCCCCCCCCCACCACTCAAAAAATGTGTGTTGGCCCCAATATAAAATAGACCGTCAGCTAGGAGGGGGTATGATTAATTAATGTTAAATAACACCAAAAATGTAGCCAAACCTGTCTGATTTGGTCTTTTTTAATAATAAATAAGTTTTCTATACCAAGCAGTCATTTTCGCAATGGCATGGTGAGTGAAGGCGTTACAAAATTCAAGATGGCGTCCAAGATGCCCACCATTTCATGTTATTGGCTATAACTGCCTCTATATTAAACTTAGGATGATACGTTTGTGTCTAGCCATAGGTTTTGGGGGTCAAAGAATCCATTTAAACCATTTACAAGGTTGGTTACGGTTTATGTCTAAGGAAATCCCAGATGGCCACCAATATGGCTGTCAATTTATGGTTTGGATATAACTTTCTTAACACTAATTCTATGATAACTGTTAATTTTGGTGTCTAGTCATAGTTCTGTGGGGTAGGTGAATTTGTTTAAACTATTAGCAAAGTTGGTTAAGGATTACATAATAAGAAATCTAAGATGGCCACCAATATAGATGTAAAATTATGGGCAAACATACTTTCTGATTGTGGTTTATTGTTATTTAGCAAGGCCAAAGACCCCAAATAACTAAACCGTACTGCATAATTCATATATGTAAAGTGTTATTCACTGTTTCAGCTACTAAATAGATCCGAGTGGCCGGGAGAAAATGCTACATTGCAAAGACTGTAGCTGTATCAACGTACATAAGAAAAACTATTAGCAATTAAATCAAATTAGTGGTGTTCAAGAAGGGACTAAATATCAGTCTTCAAAACTGTATACACAGCTTTTCATTATAGTTTCATATTTCAGTCATACTGTGCTAAGATCTCTACGAGTACTCGAGTACTCGGGCACGGGCCGAGTCTAGCAAGACCCTAGTCCCTTCACAGGACTTAAGTATCCGTGCAAGGAAGAGCACTCTTATTTAATTCTATTTTTAACGTCATTTTGCCATATGCTTACAACCTTTTACATTATAGGGATATGAGAATGTGTGAAAACGCAATACAGTGGTATGATTTGGCATCCATGTTCAGCGTTCGAATTAAGATGCATAATGCTGTTTCCTTAGTCTCATCATTTTGGACTCTTGGATGCCTTATAATGTGCCCTTTTCAGGGGTGGTGGTACAAATGTCACGTATGTTACTGTTACAGTAAAAAAGCTTTTTTCGTGCATAAAGCGGAGAGAAAATTTGGTGCCAAACTGGATTCTCTGTTGGCATCTGGTGAAGGCTTCTTGCACAAGAGATGAATTAAAAATTATAAATCTTTATAAACCAAGGTAACACCCATGACTTAATGGGTAACATACGTGACATCCTGGACAAAAAGTATTTGTCTTGTCCAAATTTGTAATATTATTAGTTTATCTATTTTTAGCTCGATGTCAGGACTGTTTAGAATAGATGGAGTGGGAAGGGTGTTCTTTCTTTTCTTTTAAATTGATGTCACATGAATGGAAATTAGAAGAAACAATGATGTCAAAATTAAACGATAATCCTGTTAATTTTAACACTTCATGAAGGAAGGAAATGTTTTGTTTAACGACGCACTCACCACATTTTATTTACGGTTATATGGCGTCAGACACTTCATGAAACCCTTTATATACCCTGTATAACATATTTGCTGGATCTAGCATTGGCAGATAATCTACAAACTAAATGGTTGGGTGCGACTGATCGATGCTGCGTGAATTTGTATGGGCCTACATGTATATCTGAAAACTCGTACTAAGTATTGTACATGTATGTTGTCTTCATTGCTTGAGAAAGGTGGGATCTAGCTCAGTCGGAATAGTAATCGTCTGAGGTTCTTTAGTCGTAGGATCGAAGACCTATCTTCTGATTGGATTCCCTCTCCCATCTGAGGCAATGCCCCAAATCTGGTATGTACTGTGTTATCTCTGGACATGTGGATATAAAAGATCCTTTGCTGCTAACATCATGTGGATGGATGTGATGGCATTAGCTTTGAGATTTAAAAGTACGTTGTAGTGATCGCATCAAGAAGTGAAACCGTTTTTATGTAAATATGTAATAAATATTTGTCTTGGAACTAGAGCTGGATCTGTATAGACCACCATCTTGAATTTCAGATTATGTAAAGCATTCCAACATTCCATAAATTGACAGCCGTAAATTGAATTTCCTATGATGTAAACCTTAACCAGTCTTGAAAATAGTTTCAATAGGTTAGTTGACCCCCAAAACCTATGACAAGACATCAAATTTATCATTCTAGGTTTAATATGAAGACAGTTATAGCCAATAACATGAAATGCTGGCCATTTTGAATTGCTTAAAATACAGGAAGATGACCTTGATTTATCTGGCACATTCCAAAAAGTAACATCTGTTCCTACACAATATAATAAAAAAAACTAAATACAAATTTTCCAGGTTCTGCCATAGTTTGCCAGACTATTAAGTATCACAATGCTTTAAACCACTTGTTTCCCCGAGGGGTAGGCTACATTACAGCCTGTAACTTCTGAAATAACTCGTTGCCAGAGGGCAAACACCTGAAATCAGTGTCAAATTGAACAAGCTTTCAGAACCACATAGTGGCAAGTCCCCCCTCCCGGGGGATGGGGGTCTAGTGGCAGCTGACGGCCTATAACCCACACTGTAAGCAACAGTATTATCTAATATGCGTTTTCCTCTTGCTAATTTAGTTTTATTTAACCTGTAGCTAAACCTCATCACTGGACCACTGAAATACAAAGATAAGTACATGTACATAAAAACAGCCGTATTGCAGATTTCAATACACATCACACACTGTTATTCTGGGAGTAATTTTGTTGTTAAAAATCTGAATCAATAGTTGAAATAACACGCCTGGTTTATATTATATAATCAATATTTACATTTCAGACTTATAATAAAAAGTAATGAATTTCTTTGTTTTCTAAATGTTACACTATTCCAACGAAAATGTCACGGTGTTTTCATTCAATATATGTAATAAAAAACCAAATAGAATGCAAAAAAGTATTTAGTTTAAAGACGGTCATTGACGTCAAAGTAATGTGCGCGACCATGTTTAGAATCACATGAAATTCACATAACAATATCAAGGCAGTTTCAATATATATGACGGTTTTGGTATGCAAAGTGACTTCCCTTGCAATTGATGCAGCTGATGTAATTATTGCATTACTTGCTTTCATGATCACCCTGACCACAACGAGCATAAGTCAGTTTGCCCATGACCATGCTGCTGACCTCAAAACAACGCAAGGAACTTGGTATGCAAGGCTCAACAGGTATATTTAAATACCCAGCCGTAATATTAAAAAACAAAAAAACAAATTTAGTTTTGTTTGCATTAAACGTAACTAACCATTTGCACGACCATTCATAAAGTGTGGCTAAATTTATATTCAGATTATGTTCCATGTTCAAAATGTCTTTAGATGATATTCCAATAGTGGCATCATTCACAAATAGTCTTATTGCACAGTCTAGTTTGTCTGCCATATCGTTAATATAGACTAAAAACAGAAAAGGTCCCAGAACGGAGCATTAAGGCATTGTAGCTTTCTGAATATAATAAATTCATAGCGTTGCAGTGATACAGACTTTCTGTTTTCCATGGCTAATCCATTTTAAAAGACTACCATTATTCACATATTGTTTAAGTTTATAGATTAATACTCTGTGCCATACCCTATCTAAAGCTTTGGACATATCACAAAACACAGCACAAAAACATTCTTTACTGTTTAGTGATTTACAGATTTTATTATATATTTCAATTAGTTCAAAAACAGAACTCTGAACTCTGTCAAACTTGTAAAGTAAATTGTTGAATATGAAGTAATTTTACAGGTGAGAGATGTATGTATTAGGATTTGAAAATCGAGTTCTTTGCTCATTACAAAATTGGGAATGATTAGAGGATGATCCATTGACATTGTTGGTTATATACCTCATTAGCCAGCCTGTCTTTGTTAAAAACGAAATGAGTTATATAGCATTTAAAAACAAATTCCATCACCCATGTTGTTCTGTCGTTACAAAATTGATATACACGTTTAGTGCTGTCAAAGGTATGCAAGCATTGTTTTGATTGGTCAAATGAAAAGGTCATACAATAGTAAGTTCTCTCTCTCTCTCTCTCTCTCTCTCTCTCTCTCTCTCTCTCTCTCTCTCTCTCTCTCTCTCTCTCTCTTTTACAAATTATGTATAATCTGAAAGTTAACATTTTGACCTGGGTACTACTTTAATAATTGACATCTTGACTGTTGACATTGTTTCCACTGACATTTTGACCGTTGGCATTTTGACCGTTGACATTTTGTCCTACATCCTTTTCAAAGGGTTTCGTTTATGTAATTAACTATACAGTACATTTTGTGGCTAAACAGAAGCGTTATCAGAGCAGTTTAGTGTTGTATATTGTGGATGATTAATTAAATTAGTTTTCCAATCAATGAACTGGTTGTGCATAATTGACCACTATAATAAAAATAAAAAATTGTTATAAAGCAACAAAGAAGGAAAGAAAGAAGCAATATGTGGCAGTGTGAACTGCGTCGCACTTCAACCCCATGCGATCATATTTGGAATAGCCCAAAGCTAATAATGGTAACAGCTAAATGATGACAATCTTGATCTAAGGTAAGTCTTTCTGTTTTAAAAAAAATGAAACGCCACCTATTTTTTTTTACAAAAGTACACAACTGAAATGTGTTTCTATATCTTAGGATGTATTCAGTGCAGTTTTACTTAATTACCATTAAAAGTACATACACTTGCATGTATTTAATTTCAAGAGTGTTCAGCATCATCATAGTGCATATTTATAAACGTATTAGATAAGTTTAAAAAAAAAACGTTTCATGCATTTTCCTGAAAATAATAGTAAACACAACTAATATTAGCATTAAGTATTCAATATAATCACTAAAGGTTTTGTTTTATTGAAGTTCTTTTGTCAAACAAGCTTTCTCACCAATTGCAACCCTCACTTTTGTAATACATACATATTATTAACTATTAACGAAATTGCATATCAGAATGTATTTACCTAAAGCAATTACAACAAAATACATGAAATATATACTGGAGTATATTACCGAAGGTCAAAAGGTTAAAATCATATCTGGAGCTGAATGTTACACTTCTGGCTTGAACTATATCCATAACATACTTACCCGTAATGACAAAATAGGTTCTTAAATATTTCCATCTTACTGATAAAGTGCATTCTGTACAGCCAACAGATCAGAAGAGATCCATGTTCTGGTTTTATTGTTTATTAACATGCAAATCTCATGTGTCCATTGAACTTTTACTTCATTTTTTTCAACCAAGCTGCAAGTTTGTTAATACATTTTTACAAATATTCAGTTAGTAAAAGTATCTATAATAAATGTCACTATACCATTCATGGTGAATGGTATTCCACAAAGTTTTGTGTGATGTGGTTTAGATGACTTCGTTTTTGGAAGGTCATGAGTGTAACATCACACGCACGTAATGTTAGGGTTGGGCAAAGTGGAACTTCGTAGAGTTGTTTCTATGGCCAATTTGCCCATAGAATCTGAATCCGATGAAATTTGTGACGTAGCAGGACATTTGATATCGGTTAATGACAAGAATTCAAAATGGCTGCCAGGAATCTTTTTTTCGTAATGTTAAGTTCATTTTAAATACATTATGTGTTGTAGTATATGATTTATTGTGTTTCTCTGGGTGCTGATCTTAAATATGATGTCCAAAATGTGATCTGATGCATAGATATTGATATTTACTAGCAAGGAATACAATCACATTAATTTTGACTAATATGTCGTCCAGGTGCTAGATCCCATATGTAAAGATTGTTTGCAGTTCTTTATGCAGTTTTCACAGATGCCATCCAATATCCTGTTGCTGTTGTATTAATTACTGAGTAAATGAATATAGAAACGCAAAATAGGAACATGAACACGATTTAAGGATGGAACACTGTATAAAAAGGACTAGGAATTCAAAGCCTAACAATCTAATGAATATTTTCTCATGTGAAGAATGATATAATTATGTAAGAAACCAATCAAAGGATATAATGTATAACTATAGGTACTGGTAATAAAGCAGCTGAAAATGTTTCTATTAAGTAGATAAACAAATGTAGACCAGCTAAATATTAAAAATCCCACTCTAGAATCTAAAAGACGCTCAATATTATTGTTCTAACTTGTCTAAAACAGTAACAACCGAAGATATTATTGCATTCGACTAGTTGTTATATCAATAATATGCTTATAAATCGATTTTGTCTTGTACCCATTGGGAAGGGGATATTTAAAAATACTCGTTTTGGTGTTGGATGGAATTTGAAACTTTGTCCCTGTATTCCATTTAAGTCATTCACATTAGGGAGTAAAGTTATATAGTTTTGTAGGAGACAGGCGGAGGTGCATAAACACCATGCATAACAAATTCCTTAATTAACTCGTTTTGACTTAGTGAAATTTATATAGTTTTGGTGGACATTAATAGAAATCAAAGATGCCAACTTAACAGAATCAATGTAATATTATATAAAAATTATATTAGGGAACTTTGATTAACCCATGTTTTTTTCATAACCAAAGAAACATGTTGAAATCTAGATTAACTATCTTACTTCTCTGATTAAACCTTGGAAATTATATTTTGAAGTCAGATAGAAATACAATTTCATGCATTTCATCAGTATAATTTTAATGAACAAGTTATACCACACTAAGATATATATGTTAAAGTGTTTTCTTCATCATTATACTTTATTATGAAATGACAGTCATGACTCTCAAAGGGGCATTCCTGACATTACAGATATTTAAGCATGTTCCCTAACAAGGCTTTTAACGAATAAAACTGGATATTAATTAAATTTTGTTTAGAATATTGTTTGTACACAATGTGTGTTTGGTATTCCCAATGTTTATAGTAGCTTAAACAGGATTTGTTGCTTTACATGTATGAAGTTATTGAAGGCAAAATCCAGTTTGAGCTGGTAATATGAATGTTTGAGTCTGATGTTGACCACTTCTCAAATATGCTCGAAAGGCAACATGACTGCTGACTGGAGTTGAGGCCATACTATAGTATCTAAGTCTGGATTTAAGTCACTGGGTTCTTCTATTTATAATTTGGTGCTGATAAGTCTCATCTGTTTCATCTTCTTTTTATTCCAGACTGACTCTTTTAGCTTCTTCTCACATCTTTTTCTTTTCACACAAGGGCTTGATACCGATGTTATATAGTGCAGTGTAGCTTTCATCTGTCATTTTAACCAAACTCATGCTCCATCTCTCTTTGATACTCTTCATTTCTTCTTCTTTTATGATAGGCATTCATGTTCATGCTATCATTAAATGTCCTTACCTTCTCTTAATAGCCTTTCTTCATCTTTAGACCAAAACCTTCAGATCAATAAACGGATATACTGTTGTATTTATCCATTCACTATACAATTCCATAGCTACTAGATTATTTGAAGTATCTAAAACTATAGCTTTCTTTCCTTTCTTTAGTTTCTTGCATAAGTATATCTTTCTTGCCATTACTCCGAGAATAGCCTCATTTTGTAGTTTGGTGGTGACTTTGAATGTACCTTCTTATGTCATTCGAGTAAATATTTCTCATGGTTTGCTTTTTGCGTTTCATTATCAATTTACTGTATAACAAATAAGTATAGGACAGAAACAAGGAGAACATCAACCAGTCTGTGTATCTAGGATCTTGCACCTGGAAGAATGGATACAACATAATATTGGTCAATATTAATGTGATTCTTTAAATAAATTCATTAATTATAGGTCACGTTAACAGCAAATATTGATATCCATGCTTCATATCGAATGTTGGACATCATATTTGAAATGAGCATTCTGAAAAACGTAAGAAATCATATATTACAAGTCATAGTGTATTGACAATACACATAACGTTGTGAAAAACGATACTTTTTAGCTGCCATTTTGAATGTTTGCCACTAGCCGATATCAAACGTCAAGATAGGCAAAACATTTCATCAGATTTGGATTCTACAGACAAAATGGCCATAGAAAGAACTTTGCTCCAAAACAAATTCACAGTTTGCCCAACCTTAGTAATGTAATAATATGTTCAGTGATTAATTGCGCTACCGTTTGTGGAGATATCCAGACAAAATATTGGTCATTTGTTCAGAATGATCTGTATTACTAAGGAAACTAAAACGATATTGTAAATATTGCCTAACCATTTTGTCACACAAACATTTTGAAATAACATTGTAATTTGTTTTAAAAAATTAAAGAAATTGGGATTTCAAAGGTGTTAATTTTTTTTATCCATGAGCTATTTACGTGGTTATTTTAGCTTTAAAAGAATAAATACAACTTTTGTTTTGAAACAAATAGGACTTTTTTTAATAGAAATGAAATATCAAAATTTTGGAGTTCATTCAATATTAAATCCTTGTGGTATTTTCTTGGATTCGCATATCTCCATACATATGAAATGACACGCCTGGTGTGCTATTTGAACCACTTTGAGTTTTCAACCCTGAACCATGATTTAAATTGTACGCTGGTATCATGAGCCAGTTATCAAAATTGTTTACAACAATTTTGAACAATAGATTAATGAATTTCAATATGAGTTCAACCTACAATATTGTGCAGTTTGGGTTCAAGGCCGTTTTGAGAACAGCTGACGCTATTTTTGCTCTATAGTATTATAACTATCACACTTTGCAGTAAGAAAAGACTCTATTGTGCTTTCATTGACTATAGTAAAGCATTTGATACTGTTGAACATAAGGCATTGTGGCTAACTATTTATTAATTAGGATTAAATAGTAAGCGTGTAAATGTTGTAAAATCAATGTATGGTCAGATAAAATCATGTGTGAAATATCAGGGAAATGTATCTGAATCCTTCTGGTACAAATCCGATCTAATTCAAGGAGAAATTCTTTCAGCATTCTTGTTTTGTTTATTTGTTAACGATCTAGAAATGAAACTGTTAAATTCCACCGATCGTCGATACCAGTTAAATATGCTTCATCTCTGTCTGCTGTTGTATGCCAATGATACAGTATTGTTTTCCGAAAGTAGACTTGAATTGCAGAGTATGTTAGATATTTTGTATATATATACAGAACTAAGTGGAATTTAACAGTAAATATTAATAAAAGTAAAACCGTAGTATTTAGAAAAGGTGGCAATGTGAAACTTGAAGAAAGGTGGACATACGACAAAAACCCCAACATTTGTTTAGAAATTGTTGACTTTTAATTACTTTTAATAATGGCAAATTTAATACCGCTCAGAAGGCAATATGCAACCAAGGTAGAAAAGTTATTTCTATTTCTTAAATGCAGAAACATTACTATCACTGTTTGATACATATGTTATCAGTATTTTAAATTATGGCTGTGACGTTTGGTGTTTTAACAAAGCAACTAGCCACGAGATCCTACATTTGCAATTCTGTAAACGTATTTTAGGCGTGAAAAGGAGCACTACTAATATGATGGTCTGTTTTGAAGTAGGCAGATCACCTTTGTACATAAGTAGGAACATTCGTATTGTTAAATATTGGATACATTTGTTGAATACAGGTAACTGTATTTTGAAAGAGTGTTATGCTACCCAATATGACGAGTGCATAAGAAAACCACGTGTTGTTACCTGGTGTAGTCAAATACGAGACCTCCTTCTCACTAATGGTTTTGGTCACATACGGCATAATCAAAATGAAGAAAATTGCAGTACATTTATAGTACACTATTCAAACAGAGAATGACATCAATTTATTCATTCTATGTTTGCCGTATTCAACTATTCCCCAAAATGTCTCTTATACAAATTAGTTGTTAATAATTATACCTTCAGAAACCTATCACTCTGAAATAGAAATATATCTTGAGTAAATTTAGACTGTCTTCCCATAATCTCTTTATAGAAACAGGCAGATACCACAATATTGACAGGAATAATATAATTTGTAGTCTGTGCAATAGAGATAAATATATTAAACCCTATTGTTACAATAAACCATCAACATTTAAATTAACGCAACTACTGTCCAGCGACAATTCAAAACAGCTAATAAAATTGTGAAAATCTACTTTATATTTCCAACAACCCTGATTTAACGCTGTAGGCCTACGTTATCATGGATCGCCAGACTTGCACTAAAGTATCAAAATACAACCAAACCAACACATTAATTACTTTATAACATACATAATTATAAGTCTTCTTTCTATGTCATATCTTACCTGAACGGAAGACAAAACATTCTAATTAAAAATTGAATAACAGTGTAATGCCTTTGCATGGTCTCATGTCTGCGCATGCATTACGGAAAACATATGGCTCAGATGTGGGAACATACAAACATAATACTATTTTCAAAACATTCATTTTAACTACTCTTGGCATCAATATTATTATCTTAAAATGAAGATGTCAGTTTTCACCATTATGTTATGTTATGTTATCTTATGTTATGTTACCGGCCTCGGTTGCGTCGTGATTAAGTCATCGGTCAACAGGCTGGTAGGTACTGGGTTCGGATCCCAGTCGAGGCGTGGGATTTTTAATCCCGATACCGACTCCAAACCCTGAGTGAGTGCTCAGCAAGGCTCTATATCGCTCTTATTTTTTAGCTAAATAACTTTCTGCTTGGTCTGGGTAGAGTTGGCTTTGATTCATACTTTAAATTAGTTCCAAATTAATTATCTATCTTTAAATGTTTCCGATTCAAATTCGTCAGGATTGTGAATGGACATTTTGGCTGATCATGATCAAGGTGCACTGGGTAGATAATTAACCATTTTTTTGAAGATCACATCATTGTACTAAATATTTTATTCGTTTCATTTCAACTTATTTTCGTGCTTATATCTAATTAAGGTTCAAGCACGCTGTCCTGGGCACACACTTCGGCTATCTGGGCTGTCTGTCCAGGACAGTGGGTTAGTTGTTAGTTTGTTAGTGGTTAGTGAGAGCGAAGAGGGTGTAGTCGCCTTACACCTACCCAATGAGCCCTTAAGAACTCGCTCTGGGTTGGAGCCGGTACCGGGCTGCGAACTCTGTATCTACCAGCCTGTAGTCCGTCCGTTGGCTTAACCACTGAGCCACTGAGGCCGGTAGATTTTATTCGCAACTATTCCAACGATAGACACCGACGATAGACATTGCTAAAATGACAAGAAGTGTCCTTCTTTTGTAGCAGAAAGTCATTAGTTGATGAGTCTGTCAAATAAAAATGTAAAGAAATACACCTTCACAATTTGAAACGGTACATGAAACGGTACCAGAAACGGTACATGAAACGGTAGTATACATGGATTCATAAACGTTTGTAACAGTAACTCCCAAACGACTTAAGTTGTAGTACGTGTGCAAGAAAAGAAATAGGTGATACATGTATTCTGTACTGTTCCATCTAATTGACTGTATTTAACTGCATCTCCAAAATAAATATACTGCCTCTCTCTCTCTCTCTCTCTCTCTCTCTCTCTCTCTCTCTCTCTCTCTCTCTCTCTCTCTCTCTCTCTCTCTCTCTCTCTCTCTCTCTCTCTCTCTCTCTCTCTCTCTCTCTCTCTCTCTCTCTCTCTCTCTGTCTGTCTCTGTCTCTGTCTCTCTCCCTTTCTCTCTCGCAAGTCTGTGTCCAAACATGTATAGCACTCGCCTGGTGTCAGTCTGAGATCGAGCCCCAGTGCACTACTACTGGTATATCAAAGACCGTAGTATGTGCTATCCTGTCTATGGGATGGCGCATATAAAAAATCCCTTTCTAGTAATGGAAAATGTAGCAGGTTTCCTCTCTAAGACTATATGTCAAACCTACCAAATGTTTGGCATCCAATAGTCGATGATTAATAAATCAATGTGCTCTAATAGTACCGTTCAACAAAACATACTTTAACTTCTTGGATTTCTTTGAACTACATATCATCCAACTGGGTAACCAATGGGACAATCTGAATTTAGTGGGAAAAGACATGTCAATCGTCCTTTTAAGTTGAATAATTTTATACTTATAATCGTGGGACAATTTCACCTGGTGTTCCATGGGTGGCCATCTTGGATTTATGTGACATAAACCTCAGACAACATTAAAAATCCCTTTCATGGGGGATGTCTTGATTTAGTAAGGGAATACATCTCTTTTATCCCTCTGGGTAAAATAGTTTATGAGTTAAGACCATTTCACCTACTTGCTATGGGCAACCTTTGTTTTTTGTGGGGGTTTTCCCAGCCATTTAAAACATTGCTGTCCCTATGTTGTGCTTCCGTTTTAAAATTCCACCTAGTGAAAAGTTAAAGTTAGATAATTGTGTCTGTTACTCAAATCAACATTCACACTTTTAGTCTGGCAGCCATAGGCTGAATGTTTGGTGAACCCTGGATTTGTGGATAAAGTTTTTGTCTTTGCTGTTTTATGTAGTCTAGGGGTAGCTCTTCATGAATTAGTGAGGTGACCGTTTGCAACCCATGAGCCATTCCAGATATTAATTTTTTTTTACACCGGTTAAGCCCAAATACTAAGAAGTCCAGATTTGTCTCCATTTCTTATAAATTACAAAGGCATTCATCTCATTTTTAAGCAATTTTATGAATATTAACCCTTTTTCTAATCAAACAAAAATAGTGTTTTTTGTTTAAATTTCTGCACTAGTATGGGATATGAATAAACACATAAAATGTGTACATAACGTAGGATGACATGATGAAATGATGCACAAATAGATGGTGAACTGGACACCCATGGAACCAATTAAAGTGTCGGGTTCTGAGTTGGGTATCCAGTTTACAAGGGTTTGTATATTGGCACAAGTCATTGTTCTATTCTGTTCTCTAGCAACAATAAGAAAACTATATATTTTTAAGCACTTTTCAAAGTGTTGAAAATTCTTTATTTTGGAAATGAAACGCCTGTGATGTCTTTTCACCGTGTGATACCAAATATGTTTTCTTCCTTAACATTTAGTTGATTAAACAAACGCCGTGAAAGAAAAATAAATTTAAAAAGGAATGGATACACGCAGTACATCAAAGTTGTTGATTGAATTTATTTTTGTTAACCATATGAAAGCTACCGATAAGGGTGGTCAAATACACATACATCTGTAACACTGGCGTTATTCATATGACGTAATCGGCTGTGACCGGCCTCGGTGGCATAGTGGTTAGGCCATCGGTCTACAGGCTGGTAAGTACTGGGTTCGGATCCCAGTCGAGGTATGGGATTTTTAATCCAGATACCGACTCCAAACCCTGAGTGAGTGCTCCGCAAGGGTAGGTGTAAAAACCACTAGCACCGACCAGTGATCCATAACTGGTTCAACAAAGGCCATGGTTTGTGCTATCCTGCCTGTGGGAAGTGCAAATAAAAGATCCCTTGCTGCCTATCGTAAAAGAGTAGCCTATGTGGCGACAGCGGGTTTCCTCTACAAATCTGTGTGGTCCTTAACCATATGTCTGACGCCATATAACCGTAAATAAATTGTGTTGAGTGCGTTGTTAAATAAAACACTTCTTTCTTTCTTTTTTAATCGGCTGTGATAATATTAGAAGCAACGTTTTGCGTCACAATGCTTGACATTCCAGTTTTCAGGTATAAATGTATATTAAATAAACACATTGGGACTGGATTACTCGTCCAATTTTCATTTTAGAGGGGTTTCTAGTTGAGAGAGGTAAACGTCAATATTAACAGATGTATAAGTGACAAGACCACCAAAAATGTCAAGTTTTGATAACTTTTTTCAGGAGTATGAAAGAGTTTCTTAGATGACATTGCGATAACGGGCAATATTTTCCTCAATGTGTCACTCTCTGTTGACCACAGAGTATGTGATAGGCGTGTATTGCCACCCATTTCAGTAAAGAATGAATAGTCCGTGAATACGTACACGTCGCTATTTCGTAAGTTAGAAATCGGTGATATTTAATTACCGATCTCCCACTACCACCCTGGGGACAACGGTAGTGTTGTTTGGGTTTCTGCTAGAGTTTTGCGTGTCACACACCAGGAAACGTATATATAGAGACGGACGAGGAACAGGAAGCGTACACAAGGAGGCCAACACCGGCAGCTCAACAAACATTCTGGTAGTACTGCTAAAGCAATGCATGTCCCTTACACGACACAACAAATGATCGTATTTCATTGAAAACACGACGCAACACAAACGTTCCTATCTCATTAGTTCAAGGGCCATAACTCTGTAATAAATGAGTAAATCGCCACGAAAGTCAAACATAACAGTACATCATAAAGCTAGGTACAAAATTTCACATCTATGTCTTGAGGCACTGCAAAAAAGACAACTAGAAAAAACCCGTTATTTATTTCCCAAGTACAAAGGCCATACCTCTGCAAAAAATGGGTAAATCACCATGAAAGTAAACCATGATCTGTAACAGTACATTTGAAAGATATATACAAAATTTCAGTTCAATACTTTAAAGCATTGTTAAACAAAGTTCGGAAAACTATATGTGGGATATACGAACAACACAGAGAGAAGTCCCCTCCAACTGGAACAAGGCAGCCACAGCACCCCACGCGATCGTTATGGATCCGCCGTCCAACTCCGAGTCGACTCCTTACGTCAGCTGTTGAGTCGAATGCTCGACAGAGAGTCATTGTGAGGAGGAAGGCCACCACTCTACTGAGCCGGCAGCCCGACAAGGCAATGCCTTTGCCACCATAACCAGGTTGCTAGTAGGCTACACCAAGGGCACCTCGAGGCTCATTGGTGAATTGGCCGAGAACTGCGTTTTACCACTGCCGAAAGGTCATGGTTAATTAGGCACCATATTCTCAACGACGACGTCTGGAAGCACTGTCATCGCGATTAAGCATCGTCAAGACGGAATTCGTAGAAAAAGGAGTCCTACTTGCATCGATGGATAAAATCACCATCCACAGGCTCACCAAGATCCTCTCCGTTGTAGCCAAGCATGTGGAAGTGTCACCTCCCCAACTACGACTAGAGCCAGCTTATTAAGTTGATGTAGATGTCAACATTTTTTGTCAGGACTTAGGGCAATATGTTGTTTGTTTTTTTTAGGGTTTTTTTTTATTAATAGTCCGACACACTTTATTTTGGCAGTCCGTAAACATTAGCTGACATCACCTTCATTCTATTCATTCTTTTTGTCCTCAAAACATTTCTCCAGACCACTGATTGCAAATACACGTACTTGGTATTCCAAATTTCGCCCACCTCGGCCTTCACCCTCTGGACGTGCCTGAACGTTAAATGGATATAGGCAGTTAATACAGTTTAATCCAGCAATCGTCTGATAAACTAAACACGCAGATATCTGCACTGCAATGGTTGCAAATGGAGCTTATAGGAAATGCATATTTCCCCTCATATCTTTAGTGACCCATATGCCAAACAAAACTCCATTTGTTATTTTATAATAATAATAATAATAATAATAATAATAATTATTATTATTATTATTATCACACCGAAGTCCGAATTGCGTTTACAAAGTACATGCATCAGTATATCACCACAGAGAAGACTATATAATAGCTATGCCTCCACTTTACGAGGTGTATCGGTGAATATCCCTACAAATTTGATCGAGGGGCCTCCGAGTACGTGGATATAAATGACGTATACCCCATTTCAGGTCGAGTTAATTGTTGTATGACTTCTATGGCAAATATGAATAACTATAAATTGGTAAATAATGAAAATAAAATAACGTGGACCAGATTTTGTGACCTTCATATTTTGTTCTGGTGTACTGAAACTGTCTTATTTCACAGTTGTCCATGTCACAAGTTATAACAGCAATTTGTTGCAATTTTATCCATGCGTGTTAGGGTTGTACTCGTATCGGAATATATTAAAATTCAGGAATGTAGTTTTTATTTTATTTTATTTTCTCTCGGAATGGGAGCAATGTCGAGGAATTAAATAGTAAAAAATTATCTCCCAGACCGTTTTTATATTTAGGTTGCCTGATATATAGAGCCTAAAAATAATATTTAAAGAACAAATGAAAAACAAAGTTACGAATTTACAGAAGGAGGTAGCTGACACCCTCCTCCACTAACTACATGTCTGCATGGCATTGTGAACAGACGTATCGCATTACAAATATCTCATGTGAATCGCCATGGGTATTTGCGCATGCGCGGTTATATGACTTGTTCTATTGGTTGAAATATTACGAAACATAATTTGAACTGTGGTGTATGCAATATAAATATCTCATGGGAACCGCCATGGGTACGTGCGCATGTGCATTTATATGACTTGTTCTATTGGTTGAAATATTACGAAACATAATTTGAACTGTGCTATATGCAAATGATAGGTGTCTCCATAAAAATCAATGTTTGTTTCATTTTGCAACGGCGAACTGTGATAACTGGTTCTGATTGTGAAAATAAGCAAGCAAGCACATTTTTACTCTGAAGACCTGAATGATTATTATTTATTCAAACTGACATAACTTTTTTTTCCTGTGTATAATCATTTGAAAACTGCAGGAGAAAAATCGTTTTGGAGAGCCGCTTAGTGATTCGGACGAACACGTCTAAGAACAATGATTTGCAACTGAACATGGCAGAACAGAACAGAACAGAACTTTATTATTTACAATGAAGCCGTTCTGAAATGGCGTGTATGGGGAACATACAGTCAGACTTAGAAACGATGGTTTACATGAGCATACAAACAACAGTGAATATATTTCGTGATACATGAATAAGGAAATAAATATATTTCATGGTATTACATTATAGAGATATATTTCAATTAACAATATAAATACATGTCATGATGTAACAGAGTAGACTTATATTTTAAAATATCAATATTCAGAATGTTTCAGCTTCAACTGTACACTTACATTTCGTTATTTTACAGCATATGGATATCAATATTCAGTACATTTCAATTTTTACCATCGTTTATACGTAGATATTAATATATTTCATGATTGAACACCAAAGACGTTAAATTGTAATAAATTGTAAAATGTTTGAAGTAGAATTGAATATTACATTCTGTTTAATTAAATGAGTAAAATAAAGTAATCAGGTTCGTTGTTGCTGTTGTTAGGTGTACGGAAGCTTAAATACTTAAATCATTATGTTTATGAATTTAACTATTTCATATCTTTTAGTGTGCTTATTATTTTACTGCTCATAAGTTCATTAATTTAAGGTAACTGGACTCTACCCTAGTCGCATACTCTCTCTTTCAGACGGATCCGGCTTCTCGAGATCTGTATTTCAGCACAGCACTACACCTTCCACATCAAATGACTGTAACTCTAGGGGTTTTCTTGACGGGATGCAACCCACCTCGTCCCTACAGGGTGTATACTACCAAATCAAATCACATAGACGACAATAGTAACATATGTGGCTAAAACTCCTACCTGCAGCGTATCATCGACATAAACGCCACGGATATAAATACTACCACCCCTCACACTTAAAGTGAATCAGAAAAAGATTTGGGGTCAAGCTGCTCGTTTCTGAGATAACGGGTAGCGTATATGACTACCCTAGTTCCGCACAACATTCGAGTACTTTTTACAGGTACCCCATACATGTTTCAAGCACAAAGCTACTTGACACATTGGTACTAGATGAAATAAAATTGCACTTTTTTTTTTTACCCAGATGAAATTATTATTTTTTACAACCAACACACTCACATTTATAACCAATCACAGGACTTGTGGTGTTCACTTCTCTATCAAAAGTTGGGTGCACCTCGACAACTTTGACACAGCCGGAAGTTATTTGGTTTAGTACTACCTACAAACTGTGCACCTTAACGGCCCTAACGAGGCCACTCACGTGGACATATAGATCGGACTTTAAACTTTTAGACCTTCGTTCAAAATCTTATGTCGAAATTATTATTATTTGTTTTAAATATTATTAAATAGCCCGATCCTCTGTTCGTTCTCTTATTTATTTTTGGACTGTCCTTCTAAAATGCTCCAAAATATATAAATATTTAGCTGAGCAGTTCAATATTTTACTTTTGGCTTGTTAACGTTTTATTTTATTTTTTAAAATTCTATTAATTATTTCACTATTTGCGATTTTCAAAATTCTGCACATTTGTCAACACTACCCCCCCCCCCCCCCTCACACACACACACACCTTCTGTCCTGGGTCCAGTCACTGGCGAAGTCAGAGATTGTGCCCGGACGAGACGTGCTTGAACCTTAATTGGATATAGGAACGTTAATATGTCATCCAATGCAATCCAATCCAATCCGGTATGGAGGTAAATATTCTGTCCAGGTATTATGAATAATTTACAAACAAATAACAAACAAATACAATTTACAAACAAATAACACATGAAATTAGTGTCTTATATCGTTTTCATCGCAATTAGTACATAGTCCATCTTTCGATAAAGCGTTTTTCCAATGGATGCAGTCCTAAATTTTATCATTGCGGTCCATAATGTTTCAGGATATTAAGATAATTTAAAAATTTAAATGATGTTTAAACAGTTTGTAGGTTTTACCTTTTGATGACTGAACTATTATTTCTCCATGTTTGTCTACTACTAATTTGTTGCCATAGCCATTTCATAGATAGGAAGGTTTGTGATAACCATACACATGTATTACTCTTTATTAGGTGATCTAAAATATGTTTTACAGCACCTAAACCAGTTATGGTTAGTTCCATTGCTAATATGGTCTCTCATCATTGCAATCTGATTAAAATTATCTCTACTGGTCTCGCCAGTAGATCTAACAGCATTGCTTGGACTCCCATGTCCAGGTGACATTTCATCTATAAATAACAATTTAAATATCGACCAATTACACTTCGCCTTTTATAACGTTATTCGGGAGTATACACATCCTAAAAATATCGGTCGAGACTATTTATGGAATAGGCGAACGTGTTTGTCTATTTCAACATTGAAAAAACAGGGGGGAAAGTGCAGTAATAAACTCTGGGTTGTATATTATATAGTATAAACAGATTTTATGGCTATACCATCACGGTTTTTTGTTCGTCTTGAAACAAATTTTATATAAAATTTTATATTGAAATTAGCTTCCGTCATACCTCGTAATTTACCCGAATCATTTCGTATACCCTCGGCATAAACCCGAATGTTTTCAAATTCTTTTCAAATCACTGGCATGATTTTGCAAGTAAGGTTTTGATTGGTCGAATGAAAGATCAACTGGACATGAGCTCCAACGGGCTGCTGTTAGATCAACATGTAATAGTGGAGCTAATTTTAATAGATTGTCATCATTGCTTTTTATTGTAATAAAGATAGTTCAGATTGTATCCCTAACAAATTATCATTTTGTGGATAGTTAATTCGACTGGTATTCTACCTTGCTTACTATTTAACATGAACATAGGGTCACTTTGTTACAGGAAGAATGTCTTATAAAACTGACATAAACAGAGTTATAGGTGTCGGTTTTTTTTTTTTTTCGTATCCTTATATTTCACATTCATATATAATAATATTGGCGGAATCCCTGAGTCAAACATTGTAAGCGCCAACCATCGTACGTACATTCATGAGATTCTCAGAATTAACACGTGACCATCATACACAAGACAAACAACGGATATACCTTCCGGATTTCAGTGTACTTTATAACAATAAAAGTTAATTGCATGATTAATGATGTTTTGTTTTGCTTCAAATACTGGTGCACGGTTAATTGATACACATACATTTTCACCGAAGAGTAAATTATCATGATACACCTACACTTTTCCTCAACGTGTATCAGTGAATACACCAAAACGTTTAACAAAAGAAACCATGACCACGAGACCGAAATGGGGGTATAATAACTATAGTTTTCTTTTACGTCAAATATTCTTCCACTTCCATCACTGGAGCAATTGGCGGAAGCTCGTCTTTGTATCTTTCTAATAATATCAAAGCGAGAGCAAACGCTTTTGACGGATCGTCCGTTATAAACACATTATCAAGACTTCTTGTCCATGTGTTATGGTAAGAAGAAAGTTTTTTGTACTGGTTATCAATCAACACGTGGGGTATGTTCAGCAGCGTGGTTAAAATGTGTCCATGGAGACGATCAGTGATAACCACTCGTCCTCGTTGCATAAAAACAAGTCCATTGTTCATCATGAGAAAAGCAGTTTCCATTGTTGTCGAGCCCTTGTTAGTTGTCCAGCTAAACCAGTCAGATACTTCAACAGTCACGTTATCCGGAAACGTCAACGTTTCGTTTGGGTACTTGGGTGCCTCATCGTCTTTCCGTTTGAGCCACAATATGTCGTAAGAAGGAGACATGAACCGTCTGATCGCACCGATCTGAAAGGCCATGTCTGGTGCCAGTACGAAGTTAGTACCGTTATTCCAGTATTTCAAGGCGATCCTCAATGACTGCTTGTCCCTAAGCACGATCGTGAGGTCTGGATTACAGCAGTAAAGCTTCTGGCAGTGAACAAAGTGACTTCCCCCATAACGATGTTTAGGAACGAATATACTTTGAGAAAATATTACCATCTTGAACCCCTTGAACCTCGGAAATAGACTTTCTCTAAGGATATCGTTAAACTCATATCCTACAAGATTTCCTCCGCCTTGAAACAATATCACAAGCTCTTTATTGGAGTACAGTTCACTCATATTCTGAGCATAATCTTGTAACGTACTATTGACACAGACATAGCAGTTGCAGTAAAATATTACTTCGATACCCAAACGTCGAAGTAAGTAGACTTCACCAGTAGTAATTGCTGGATCACCTTTATTTTCAAAAGCTGCAACATCAAAGAGCATAGCATACTTAAATTTGCCGATTATATCTCCAAATAAATTAAAATGTACCCTATGTGCTTCGCGTATTATTTCAATGTTAGTTGGCAAAAGTGGAGCAAGAAGATTCGTGTTGTGTTTATGATCCAAAAGTCTCCATTGCAAGAAATGTTCTATTTCACTTTTGTTTTGAACCAGATAACTTGCTGTTAGATCTGGATAGAGTTGGCTTTGATTCATTAATTTAAATGAGTCACGTCCAAACGATCTGTCTTTTAGTGTTTCTGATTCAAATTCGTCAGGATTGCGAATGAACATTTTGGCTGATAGTGATCGAGTCGTATTGGGTAGATGTTTCTGTATTTCTCTGATGTTCACACCAGTGTAACCAAAATTTCCAGCCACTCCAATGGTAGAGACTGCTAAAAGGCCAAGAAATATCCTTTTCCAGGAGAAGGTCATTAGTTTAGATGCATCTGTAAAATAACAATGAATAGAAATATCTAGAAACCACGACAATCACAATCACAATTTACAGGGAAAAAACCACATTAATATTGTACATGAGACGCTACTACAAAATAATTTCTAAACGTTTTTAACAGTAGCAACCGAAACAAATCCATTTTATAAAATAACATTTTTGTGCACGAAAAGTAATAGGTAACATGCACCATACATATTTGCATGTCTAATCTTTACTCTTTAATTCATTTTACACTACTGTAGTACTAGTATAAAGTCCCGAGTAGATGCATCTCCAAAGTAAAATATGTAGACACATGACTAACACAGTCATAACAAACAAATTTTCTCTCTCTCTCTCTCTCTCTCTCTCTCTCTCTCTCTCTCTCTCTCTCTCTCTCTCTCTCTCTCTCTCTCTCTCTCTCTCCCTCTCCCCCTCTCTCTCTCTCTCTCTCTCTCTCTCTCTCTCTCTCTCTCTCTCTCTCTCTCTCTCTCTCTCTCTCTCTATATATATATATATATCTTACCTGTATTCTCGTTTCTTTCATTCATAACGGTAATCTTTTCTCTTATGTATATCAGAAGCCCCAATGTACTGATGACTAAACCCGCAAAGTTCCAATTAGTCGCATGTCTGTGTCCAAACATGTATAGAAGAAGGACAACGATGATTCTTTTCAAGATATTGCTGACGGCGTGACTCACCACCGTCATGTATCGCAGGACGATGTTGGTAGACACGTACGAGTAGACAACGTGGAAGAAGCTGGACATGACCATCATTCCAATAATCAGTGTCGCTCTCTGTGGAAGAATTTGTCTAGATTCCAGAATATATATTGCTGCAACCAATGCTGCAGCACCCCCTACAACACTCCAAGTGTACACAGTAGACCGAAGTGTTGTGTTCTTGGCATCATTTTGTCTTAATTTCATGGCGACATTCCTGATTGCCAAGATAATGTTAGAGGCTAACGCCATTAGAACACCCATAGAGAGCGATGACGTCACAAAAGGGTTTCCGGCGAAGACGACGGCTCCCGAGACGATCAGTGGCAGGCTGATGAGAGTGGATCTGGAAAGAGATGTTGAGAGCACGAGACGCTGAACCACAGCACTTGTGATGGGCTCCATCAGTTTGATGGCGAAGGTCGAGGAAGCGCTCATGAAGGCCATGCTGCAGTTTGTGGCAAAAGTGGCAACCATGTGCGACAGGGCCATAATGTAGAACAGTTTGTCCTTCTGTTGCTGAATGTCTACAAGTGAGAAACATGCCAGGCCTTGTGTGAGAGTCAGAATTAAAGCAAGAAAAAGACCTTGGTCCTGTAAGTAAGTGCTGCTGTTGCGAAGAAAGGCCTTGGCACTTTGGTGACACAGGAATGACGTCAATGTCCACAAGCAGAAGATCATCGAACGTTGGATGACAAATGTGTAAGATACCTGTAAAATATAAAATTATTGATTGTGAAACACTATACATATATAAATAGTTTCCAAAATGTTACTAATGTTGAAATTGGCTGATGTATGTATTAATATATATGGATGTATATATGCATATCGATGCATATCTATATTTTGTATGTATGCTTGACTACTATATATATAGATATTAATGCTGCGACACATGGGATAAAATAATGCTTAGTTAACTGAAGCTATACGTTGGACATACCGACTAAACGGTGCACCCTTTAATATGCACGCATGTATGTGAATGGATATCTATATATTCTATACTCAGTGGTGTAGTGGTTAAGTCATCGAACTTATGGTTGGTAGATTCTTGGTTCGCGGTCCAGTACAAGCTCACACCCACATTATTATCAAAGAAGACGACGTCACTTACCGAATTGACATCATTTTGCTACTAGTATACATCACCCAGATGTTCACCTGGGCCACATTTCACGAAGTGATCTTAGCTACCAAGATCTTAGCTACCCTATGCACTTAAGACGATCTTACCACTAAGATCGCTCAGGTGGAACGGGGCCCAGGTGGATAATAAAGGGATAAAATCCTTACTGGCCTCACAAATTGCTTATCATGCCGTTATTATTAAAAACGCAACATAGACTGAATTTTTAAATTATTATATCATGTTACTCTCATGCTTTTATTTAGTGTGTGTGTGTGTGTGTGTGTGTGTGTGTGTGTGTGTGTGTGTGTGTGTGTGTGTGTGTGTGTGTGTGTATGCATATATCGTATATATGTAGGTATTTATAGGATATTAAATGAGCTTCCATTTCGTATCATGTTTATGTCCCGAGTAAAATGATGAGGTTTAGTGAGTGACGAACATTATTTCAAGAGAGACATAAACATGATAGAAAATGGTAGCGAATTTAATATCCTATTTATTATAATTACACATAATCGATCTTAATTTATATCACTCAACTCGCTTGGATGACGTTCCTGTAGTGCGCCAATTGATGACGCCATCGTGTGACATCGCAGTGCTATGACCCACTTGGCGTTCTAGTGGAACGTACCGGTATCACTTTGATATGTATCAAAATAGTTGTATCCTGCCACCACCATTTCTATTGATAGATTATGATGACGGCTAAAGCAAAGTCATATCCTGCTACTAGCCACGTATAGCTACATTACTAATATATATATATATATATATATATATATATATATATATATATATAAATATATAAATATTCATTCTTTCAGTTACTTCTTAATGTGAAATTCGTTTAGGAAAAATACCTAGTTTAGCTGGATAGACATACTAAAATATCAAAGACAAGAAAATGTTGATACTATAGACATTATATATTGCTACTATTCCAGATATTAATGTCTATAATATCAACATTTTCTTGTCTTTGATATTTTAGTATGTCTATCCAGCTAAACTAGGTATTTTTCCTAAACGAATTTCACATTAGGAAGTAACTGAAAGAATGAATATTTATATATTAAATGCATGTCGGGTTTGACTAAAGTGGTGTCGGCAATAGAATAAAACTGATTTTCGTCGATTATGTCTTTCATACTAAACTGACAGGTGACTATTGCGGTCGCTTTTACTATTGCAATAGTATTGCGATAGTTAAACTACTATTGTGATAGTATTGCAATAATGACAGTACTATTGCAATAGTATTGCAATAGTATTGTGAATTCTTAAATCACTTGATAACAGTAATATAAATAAATATCTCGCAGAACTATTTACTTCAATCTTGTGTGTGTGTGTTTGTTTGTGTTTGTGTTTGTGTGAGTGTACGTGCGTCTGTACGTATGTTTGCGTTTGTGTGTAACTGTACGTCTGTGTTTGTACTTAGTTATTTGTAATAATGTCACAAGGTAGTGAAATCATAGTTAATAAATTTATAATATAAAGGCCCCACATTGTTGTTGTTATGCTTTATTTTCTATGGTGTTCAATGTTTTTGCAGAAAGATAAACTTATTATTAAACTATTTATTTATGGTTTCGAAGGTTTCTGCAGAAAAATATAATTTTTATGGTTTCCAATGTTTGTATAGAAAAAATTAACTTAGCCACGTGTTTTGACTTTTATTGTGATCAGTGTGCAGTGACAATATCGCCGGCTGTTGAAAACACTATCTGAGGGCACCGACGTAGCAGGCACGCAAAGGTACTTCTTTGCAATGATGGATAACGATGAATATATTTGATTACATGTATTTATATTCCACAACTATCGAAACTATCGATAGTGGAGCAAACAATTGCGATAGTTATCAATAGTTGAATTATATTGAATTTATATTCACTAAATATGCTGATCATAATTAATAATTTCTGCTGCAATTCAAAATACCCAGTTAACTTGCAGTTTTAAATTAAAAGTTTACGGGTAAATGAAATTGACACATATAGATCAAAATGTGTTATAGTCAGTTCTAATAAAGTACACAAATCACCTGTTTACTGACATCTTTCTTTTAATTTCAAGAGTAAACACCACCTTGTACACCGATGAAAGCCCAAACAAGTAAAGGCTAAATTAGGTAGAGTATCATTAATTAGATATTTACAAAATATTTACTTGTCAGTTTAATATGAAAGAAATAATCGACGAAAATCAGTTTTATTCTATTTCCGACACTACTTTAGTACATAGATAGATATTAACACATTGACTCAAGGAATAGTCTTTCGTGGCATCATGTATTGTCTCTCACGCTGTTGCCGAGACTCGAACCTATGGCACCGATGAATCTATGCGTGCATATGTATATCTATCTATCTATCTATCTATCTATCTATCTATATCTATGCATGTATATATATATATATATATATATATATATATATATATATATATATATATATATATATATATATATATATCAGGTCGTTCTGTTATTAGAAGTGGATCAAAACTGATACATCTCGGAAGATGCCAGCAGCGAGATAGGCAGTATTTACTTCACCATTTAACTAAGGTCAATGACTTTAATAACATTTATAATTAATAATAGGTAATAATGATCCATACACATGTACAGCAAATGGCTCTAGGTTGCATTGTATCAAGGAAAAATGTCCGTGTCAAAGTTCGAGGTGCACCGTTAAATATTTATTACGTAAAAGCAGCTATGTCTATGCGACATTGAGTATTTGAGCCAACACTATTATCCATTGCCAATAAATAAATGGGCTTTTATTTAGTATGCAGTTGCCATTCAGTATATAGAGGTTAAAACCAGTACAGGGTAACCCCCAAACATTTAACTGGGAGTTTGAGTAAAAACATTCATCAAATCTTTTAAATGATATGTGACCACCTATTTTCTTGCTGGTAAATTAAATATGGGGTGCCATGCTCTTTACTGCTGTTCTGCCTGGGCGTGTTGGTATGCTGCTCATATCAGTTTTATTAGTAAACGTTAACATTATTGGCAGAAGAGACTGGATTGGTCCATTTTAACCTTTAAGGACAACAATAGCAAAGTTAGCTTGACTTAGTTAAGATATTGATAATATGGTTATCTTACTATAGAAAGACAAGGATTAGCAATACGATGGACACTGGAACGAACTTCTAGCGTTTGTAGCTAAAGACGAAGTAGCCTATACACAAGGGACATGGATTAAAGTATTTGTAAGAATTCAACATAAGATGTCAAAGTACTGGGTGTATGGATCCATAGTTCGATATGAACATTATGTATTAATATTAAAAAACTTTATAAACAATAAATAAAGGAAACCTATAAAACTTAACTTGTTATTTCCTTGTTATTACAGTTGCTTAGAAATGTAACACATAAACACATAATAAAACATAAACATAAACAAACATACAATATATATATATATATATATATATATATATGTATGTATGTATGTATGTATGTATGTGTATGTGTATGTGTATGTGTATGTGTATGTGTATATGTATATATGTATGTATATAATGTATGTATGTATGTTAATAGGTAGTACTAAACCAAATAAGTTCCGGCTGGGTCAAAGTTCGAGGTGCACCGAACTTTTGATAGAGAAGTGAACACCACAAGTCCTGTGATTGGTTATAAATGTGAGTGTGTTGGTTGTAAAAAAAATTAGTTTCATCTGGGCTAAAAATGTATGCAATTTTATTTCATCTAGTACCACTATGTCAAGTAGCCTTGTGCTTGGAACATGTATGGGGTACCTGTAAAAAAAAAGTACTCAAATTTTGTGCGGAACTAGGGTAGTCATAGACGCTACCCGTTATCTCAGAAATGAGCAGGTTGACACCCAATTTTTTGTGATTCACTTTAAGGGTGAGGGGTCGTAGTATTTATATCCGTGGCGTTTATGTCGATTGATACGTTGCAGGTAAGAGTTTTAGCCACATATGTTACTATTGTCGTCTATGGGATTTGATTTGGTAGTATACACCCTAATAATGCTTAATGCAAATAAAGTTTGCTTTATTTAACGACACCTCTAGAGCACATTGCTTTACTAATCATCAGTTATGGGATGTCAAACTTGTGATTTTGACATATAGTCTTAGAGAGGAAACCCGCTACATTTTTTAATTAGTAGCAAGGGATCTTTTATATGCACCATCCCACAGACAGGATAGTGCATGCCACGGTCTTTGATACACCAGTCGTACTGCACTGGCTAGAACACCAAATAGCCCAATGGGCCCACTGACAAGGATTGGTCCCAGACTGACCGCGTATCAAGGGAGCGCTTAATGCTAATACGATACTAAATAAAAAAGTCAAGCAAATTATTTGTAACTGGACTTAATGTACCTTTATTATAATATAGTATTCTAAATTTCATGATACCGGCCTATCCCTACCTTTGTTTAACATATTATAAATATATTATTACAAATGTGTAGTAGCAATATGATACGCTACAAACACCATGCTAAATGAATAAATAATTGTTTTAAGTTCATATTATTATTACTGATGTGTGATGCTACATGTTGTCACAATATGTAGGCACATTAATGTTTGTTACATTGATATCAAAATATATGCCAAAAGAACCCTTATTCCTTTTATCAACATCGACGTCTTCAGTTTCCAGTGTGTCACTATGTAATCGTAAGGACAATATTAACTTTTAGTTGCTCTTTTACTAAGAAATTGAATATTCCTTCGCCTCCATTATAGGAGCAATTGGTGGAAGCATATCTCTGTATTTGTCTAATAATGTCAAAGCGAGTGCAAATGCTGTGGAAGTATCGTCCGTTATTAGCACATTCTCAAGACTTCTTGTCCATGTGTTATGGTAAGAAGAAAGCTTTTTGTATTGGTTATCAACCAACACGTGGGGTATGTTCAACAGCGTGCCTAAAATGTGTCCATGGAGACGGTCAGTGACGACCACTCGTCCTCGTTGTAGAAACATGAGTCCATTGTTCGCCATGAGGAAAGATGTTTCCATTGTAGTTGAACCCTTGTTAGTTGGCCAACTCAACCAGTCTAATGTTGTAATGGTTAAGTTCTCTGGAAACTTTATTTGTTTAGTCGAGTTCTTGGAGGCTTCATCGTCAAGCCTTTTGAGCCAAACTATGTCATAAGAGGGAGACATGAATCGACGGACTGGACCGATCTGAAAGGCCATGTCTGGTGCCAGTACGAAGTTAGTACCGTTATTCCAGTATTTCAATGCAATCTCCAATGACTGCTTGTCTCTCAGCACAATTGTGAGGTTTGGGTTACAACAGTAAATCTTCTGGCAGTAATCAAAGTGACTTCCCCCAAAATGATTTTTAGGAACGAATATACTTTGTGAGAATATTACCATCTTGAACCCCTTGAACCTCGGAAATAGGCGTCCTCTGAGGACGTCGTTAAAAGCATACCCTATAAGATTTCCTCCACCTTGAAACAAGATGACAAGCTCTTTATTGGAGTACCGTTTACTCATATTCTGAGCATACTGTTGTAACTTACTATTCATGCATTCATAGCAGCTGCAGTAAAACACCACGTGAATACCAAAACGTCGAAGTAAGTAGGCTTCACCGGTACTGATTGCTGAATCGCCTTTATTTTCGAATGCAGCAACATCAAAGAGCATAGCATATTTAAATTTGCCAATCATATCTCCAAATAAATTAAACTGTATCCTGTGTGCCTCGCGTATTATTTCGATATTGGTTGGCAAAAGCGGAGAAAGAAGATTTGTTTTGTGTCCATGATCCAAAAGTCGCCACTGGAGAAAGTGCTCTATTTCACTCTTGTTTGGAGCCAGATAACTTGCTTCTACGTCTGGAGAGAGTTGGCTTTGGTTCATTAATTTAAATGACTCGCTTCCAAATGATTTGTCTTTGAGTATTTCGAATGAAAATCTTTCATAATTGCGAAGGAACATTTTGGATAATCGTGATCCTGCTGTATTAAGATCATAGTTAACAACGTCATGTTTCTGTTTGTCCCTGAAAGTCATACCCCTGTAGCCAACATTCATAACCACTCCAATGACCAACACTGTTAAGATAATCAGAAATGACTTTTTTCCTGGCCATTTCATTAATTTCGACGAATCTGTAAAATATATTAAAGATAAAAGGATATTTTAGTAGTTGTATTATTACAGTACAATATTGTACAAGGAACAACGATATATAAAAATATCCTTAATGTTTTAATTGTAGCTACTGAAAGATGCAGATCATATGAGAAACATTTTAAAGCCACTTATGTGAGAAAGAGAAAGGTGATATATTCATCTAATTTGAAAGTGGATTCTGTTCTAAGATAAAAGAGTACTGGTGTAAAGTGCCCGCACACACTTTGGCTAGAGGCAATTACGCTTCAACTTATTAATTTTACAGGCACTTAATGAGTAATTATTAATTAGTCATAACTTATTTTAATTGTGTTGTTGATGGTCTGCAAGTAACATATTGTTTCACATGAGTTGTTAAAAGGTGAAAAAGGAAAGGGCAGAAATCTTTCTTGTTGTAGGTTTAAATCCCACAGGCTAGTCTATATTACTAAACATCATAATTCATTACACATTTTATCTAAATGTTAAAAAAACCCTTCGTATTAATATTGATCGCATAGGTGGCGGGAAGGACTTTTTTAAAAATATACAAATCACTCAAATATAAATGTTTTAGTTCAACCATGTATGCACAGGTGACAATATGTGGAAGACCCGCCAGACATGAAATAATAATTACAGTGCCTCCCCATGTGACTAGGTCTAAAACAGCCCTAGGCCTAATACCGTGTCTATAACAAATGAATGTCTTACCTATAAGTACATTCTCGTTTCTTTCCTTCATAAAGGCAATCTTTCCTCTCGTGTATATCAGAAGTCCCAGTGTACAGATGACTAAACCCGCAAAGTTCCATGGAGATGCATGTCTGTGTCCAAACATGTATAGAAGAAGGACAACGATGATTCTTTTCAATATGTTGCTGACGGCGTGACTCACCACCGTCATGTATCGCAGGACGATGTTGGTAGACACATACGAGTAGACAACATGGAAGAAGCTGGACATGACCATCATTCCAATAAACAGTGTCGCTCTCTGTGGCAGAATTTGTCTAGACTCCAGTATATATACTGTTGTAATGAATGCTGCGGCGCCACTTACAACGCTCCAGATGTATACAGAAGACCTAAGTGTTATCGGCTTGGATTCGTTTTGTCTTAATTTCATGGTGACATTCCTGACTGCCAAGATAATGTTAGAGGCTAACGCCATTAGGACACCAATGGAGAGCGATGACGTCACAAAAGGGTTTCCGGCGAAGACGACGGCTCCCGAGACGATCAGTGGCAGGCTGATGAGAGTGGATCTGGAAAGAGATGTTGAGAGCACGAGACGCTGAACCACAGCACTTGTGATGGGCTCCATCAGTTTGATGGCGAAGGTCGAGGAAGCGCTCATGAAGGCCATGCTGCAGTTTGTGGCATAGGTGGCAACCATGTGCGACAGGGCCATAATGTAGAACATTTTGTCCTTTCGTTGCTGAATGTTTACAAGTGAGAAACATGCCAGGCCTTGTGTGAGAGTCAGAATTAAAGCGAGACAAAAACTTTGATCCTGTAAGTAAGTTCTGCCATTGAGAAGAAAGGATTTTGCTGTTTGATGACATAGGAATGACGTCAGTGTCCACAAGCAGAAGACGGTCAAACTTCGAATGACAAGTGTGTGAGATACCTGTAAAATATATGATTAGGTTTTCCATATCAACAGATATTGTTAAATATCTTGATGCAGCCTACAAGTGTCGTTGAACTAAACTGTCTAAAGAAATCCCCGTTCTGAGCGTTTCATAGGGGACTAATGCATATTTGTATCTGACGTCCATTGAGGATAACAGTCAGTTTAAAACATGACATTTCGTTATAGGATATTTAGCAACTCCTCGTTTAGTTGGTTTGTGACTTCCATATTCATATGAAAATGAAGGAATTTTTTTTTAACATATAAAAATGTGTGCAAGGAACAAAATGATCTTTATCGGCATAAAATAGAATATTTTATCTAAAGGTGAAAACTTAAGACTTCTGATAATGTTTAGGTAAAAAAAATGTTTATATTGTGGGATTTTTTAATATTCAGAATGGACGACCAGATACCCGTATTAACAAATATAGAGATTTTATAATAACAACGTATTTTCAGATATTTATGTACCCGATAACCATTTCTACACCATTAACCTGCAAACAGATGTTTGTAACATGGATGCATTAATTTCAGTAAAGTGGTCGTTCTCTCCATCACACCATCAAGTGAGAGCAATGCCATTCAACTAAATCCACATTGGATAGGGTTGAAAATGTAAAGAAACACCCCTCTGCCTTTGGAATGTTTTACAAATCAGAGCTTGATACCAAATCATTTGAATAGTTTTCTTCACATTGGCTTTGGCAAATCAAACCCGTTTGGTCTGTTGGCAGATCATATTCTTGACATTAAAGTCAAAGAAGCACGCACCTCACCTATGTGGGGTATTTGTTTGGGAGGAGGTAAAGGAGACATTACTTTAATTGCCTTCAATGTGTACCTCTGCATTAAACACATTAAACTGTAAAAAGATAAATATATTCCTTTAGAGAGCTTTAATTTTGTTAAAATTTTAGAGCTTTAATTTTGTTTCCCATCTGCTAGAACCAGTTTACGTCAGTCGTGATTTATCCATTTGACAATACAATTTTGAGCTCAAATTCGAAATTGTTAAAACATTTCTTCATTTATAATGCAATGAAACCTAACGTGCCTTGAGTTGAACCATAGTATTCCTTTGCAATAGAAGGGAAACTGTATTTCATTTCAAATGATATAAAATCAGACTTATATCGAGTTGGACATAGCACTGATTCATCATGTAGTTGTGGCTATCATTAATAAACAATGTTTTCTTTGAATGCATTTTATATGAAAGTCAAACACTCATTCTCGTGAATTCATTGCAAAGATTTCAGCCAATAAATTTCCGTTTGATTTTAAATGGTGAAGGTGTTGTGATATAACTTTCATCATCGGGCTTTTCCAATACTGATTTGTCCGTCAACGTTTCCTTTGTTATTTTCTCCTACAGTTTTGATCGAATTATTCTGAAACGTAGTACAATGATTCTCTGGGGCATTGAGATTTTTTATCAAAAGAAACATTTTAAATAGAAATTTAACATTATCTTCTCATAGGGTTTTGATTGGATAGTTCTGAAGCGTAGTATACATTTTCACAGGGGTAGTCTTCACAAACTAGTAGAGATATATTTTATGGATAAAAATTGATTTTTGAAGTTTTGTTAAATGTTATAAATTTTTAAATTTAAACTTTGGGTCTATCTCCTAGAGTTTAGATCGAATTATTCTAAACGTGGTAATATTTTTTTCTGGGGGCAGTCTTAACTAATAGAGATATATTTTTAGATTTTAGAATTTTTATTAAAATGTAAAAATTTAGATGAAAACGTAATATTGAAACATTTCAAAGTCTGTTTTATTAATCTAGAGTTTTATATTGAAAATATTTAAATAGAAAATTTACCTGCACTATGACATTCACCAATGAGATTTTTCTAATATCGACTTTTTTCATGCCTGTCTGTCCAGCGTCTGTCTGTCAACTTTTTGTTTGAAGTCTATCTTCGAGTTTCGAGTAGATTGCTCTGAAACTTAGTACAATGATATCCTGGGGCACTCTCCACAAACTAATGGAGAGATATATGTCGGAAATTTTGAATTTTTGAATTTAGATTAAATATTTTCTGACAAAATTGAAAAATAGTGGAGATATTTTGGCCGACAGGAGTCTTGTATTTTTGGTGCTTTTTTCATGCACACACACACACACACACACACACACACACACACACACACACACATTATATGTGTGTGTGTGTGTATACGTTATATTGCGTGACGTCAAACTAATTTGTGCTAATCGTTATGACGTCATATTGCCGATGGCGGCGACTTTATTACTGTGATTTACTGATATATATATATATATATATATATATACACACACACATACACATATATACATATATATATATATATATATATATATATATACCACACACACACACACACACACACATATATATATATATATATATAAACTGACGATGAAAAGAATGTATACCAATCAGGTTTTTCGAAATCGTAAAAACAACACAAAACACATGTTGTATTTTGAATTATAATAATTTGGTGAAATATGAACATATATATACACACACAATAATTATAATCAAATGTGAACACCACAGATCATAAAGAGTAAAACATGTCATTTAACATAACATCACTCCTAACGAAGTGCGCATAAATATGACCATAACTGCAAAGAAATGAATGTAGTGCTTCAAAAGTGAATACGCAAACATGCACGCGACATGAGAGTCCGTTTAGCGTCTAATGACAGCATCATTGCCCTTATTTCCTTTGCCAGTGTCTGTACCATCTGATCTCTGTTCATTGGACGATTGGGATGGCATCGGATTCTCTGTCCAACATGACCTGATAGATGTTCTATGGGTGACAAATCAGGCAAGCGGGCTGGCCATGGCAAAACACAGACGTTGTTTGTGGTTAAGAACTGATGCACAAAAAACCGAGCTGTATGATGTCTTGTATTGTCCTGTTGAAACGAAATCCTAAGGTGGTGCCACAAGAACGGTAACAGGGCGTGGCTTAACACCTGCTTGGTGTAACGCTGTCCGGTCAGTTTCCTTTAATGACAACAAGGTATGTCCACCGTTGGCAATAGATACGAGTAGTAAGGGGCCTGTATAGAGTCATGACCTAGGTTTCCGTGACCTTGACCTTGGCATACTTGAACATTTGCTCATCACTTGAATTTTTGCATTTATCATAATTTGACACCCAATAGCCGATGTAATTTTTGTTCTGGGAGGTCATTAAACACCTATTCTATTCTATTCTACTTGGGCATATGCGTGTCCTACTTCTTGCCATTGGTGTGAGTCATAGCTTGACCTTGGCATACTTGGGACAACTGCGTGTCCGCCTTGACCTATTGAGAGGGACAACGCCAGCCCATGAACCTGACGTACATGTATTTAGAGGGACAACGACCATCTTGTTCTTGGCCTATTTAGAGGGACAATGACCATCTTGTTCTTGACCTATTTAGAGGGACAACGACCACCTTGTCCTTGTGCTATTTAGAGGGACAACACCGCCCTAGCACCAACCGGTCAGACGAAAGGCTGGTCCCGACCTGCTGACTCGATTCAGACTGAAAACTATATCATGGTCTTGAATGGTGATTTTGATGTTTAAAACACACGACTGTGACCCATTGTGTTTTTAAATATTGTATTTGCTTGGTATTTATTTGATCGTGTGTTATTCAAACGTTATTTTGTGGAGAATGTCAAGTTTGTTTTATTTGACGTGCCTAATGACTATCACCTGCATCCACTCGGTGTTCTATAGCCCTATTTTTGTTTAACAGTTTTGCATTATGGATTGTTTAATAGTCTGCAAACAATTTAATCTCAATAATCAAATATAAGAATAACAGATCTGATTTTGGAAACTGATTCCCTCCTATATGCACAAATATAATTTTTATTGAATTTAAAATAGTTGATCTTATCCAGCATTTGCCTTTACAAATATGACGTCCGTACCCTGCCTTGTCAAAATCCTAAATGGTAATTTTGACATATAGTCTTAGAGGGAAAACCCGCTACATTTTTCAAAAGTAGCAAGGGATCATTATATGCACCATCCCACAGACAGGATAACACATACCACGACCTTTGATATACCAGTCGTGGTGCACTGGCTGGGACGAGACAGTCCAATGGGCCCTTCAATGGGAATCGATCCGAAACCGACCGCACATTAAGCGAGCGCTTTACCACTGGGCTATGTTCCGCCCCTTGTGTAAAAAGTTAGATAATGTACAGCGTTGATCGATGTCTAGAACTCTACAATTTCACGTGTAAAAAGTCAGATAATGTACAGCGTTGATCGATGTCTAGAACTCTACAATTTCACGTGACGTGTAAAAAGTCAGATAATGTACAGCGTTGATCGATGTCTAGAACTCTACAATTTCACGTGTAAAAAAGAATAGGAAAAGAACAAATATTCGGCTTTGTCTGCCCCATGCAACAGGTTGCTGAGCAATCCAAGGCTGATCTGAAACGGAAATAACAACAACAACAACAACAAAGTAGTACAGTATGAAAAGCTTTGAATTGGCAGAATCATTTCTAAACAAACTATAAAAGGAGTCACGTTGGCCAGACAACATCATTTCACTTTGAGTCATCATGCAGACCGCATGTTCAAAATGTGACTTCACATTATCCAGGAGAGATGCCATGTTGAGTCATTTTGTTTTCAAAAACATACTAAAGGTCTACCACTACCAAAGCAGTCACTACCACCACCACCACCACAGCTGCCACCAACACAGTTCCCCCCATCACCACCACAACAGCAGTCCCTTAGATTGCTAAATCTATCATCGTATCAGAACCCACTCCATGTGGTAAAATTGGTTTTGCTGTACAAACTCTTGAGGGATGGTAAAATCGACCCGCCTCCCCAATGCGTCATTTTGCGATATAAACTATGGCAACCCCTTTACGACGTCATTGCGAAAGCCGTCCGAATGGAATTTATTGGAGGCATACTTAATCATTTGGAAAAAGATCGTTGTTTAGATCCCAGAATCAGAAATCTCATCGTGCTGGATGAATTGATGTGCTGGGCCTATAAAGATTATCGAATCGCCGACCTGTTCACAGAAGGAGAAGTTTCCACAGAAACCTCTCGGTAACTGCCATCAGTCAGAACCTGTATCACAGCAAACACCCGACACAGAGGAGAAACTGTCATTACCTGGTACTGTTCAACTATCCTGGCGTTGAGGAAACTAACAATAAGCCCTATGCACATCACAATGGTGGACGTGAAATTGACCAAGCCCGAACATTGGCCTTTATCCCTGTCGATTAGAGACCTGCGTGGTTTAATGGTATAAAATCACGAACGCAAAGGTCGAGGTCTCAGAAGATGTCCAGCCATCATCAGGCACGGAGGAAGCAAGCAGACATGTGGGCTGACTGAGATGAGTGCGCAAAGGGGGTTCGGGGGTATACTCATATGTAAAACTGTGAAAACTAGATGTCCTCAAATGCTATATCCCGCATTCTCTTCCTTAAGATTTGCTACCAATAATATTATTGATTCAGAATTATTGGGCGCAGCCTCCCCCCGCCTGCTCCGCCGTGCCTGATCATTAAAGAAATATATCTGCAGTTATATGCAAACCATGCAAAAGAGCAGACTAAAGACAGAACTGCCAGGCATACCCGCCTTCGAAAATGATGACGCAGATGATAAAGTAGAATCCTATCTGAAAAAAGTCAAAATCATGTAGTGTTGTGATACAGGTCTTTAAAGATGGGAGCGACTTGCAGTGATACCTGCGATTTAAACTATGTTAGGAGGAAAAAGAAGAGCTATACGAAGGTATAGACGTCTGATGATCGAGCATGAACAATATATGACTATTTTGAAAAATGGGAGAAAAAACTCTATCAAGAGAAAAACATGTCCCAAGACGCCATCAAAAGAAACACGAAGGTATTGCAGTGGAAGTTATTTAAAAACACGTACTCTCGCTTTCTCACATATACAATGTCATATGCATTATGCATCGAAGGAAACAGATTCGTTCCATGTTAAAGAAATATTGTTCTTGGATCGGCAAATATTTGGACGAAGTAGATGACGACGATGATACTAATGGGGGAGGAGGAAGAAGAAGTTGATGGAAAGTAATTGACACTAATAACATTCACATCTTGCCCTTAAGTGTTCTCGTAATGCAAGGTATGCCTGTACATCGATTATTATACATTTGAAATAAGACAAAACCAACCCACTCGAATCGATGGACGGATGGATCATATGACACTTTTGTTTTCACACACAAATAAAATACTTCATCTATGGCGGTAGCAATAATATAGCATGGTTAGTTTATCACAACCTCTTTATCTTTATTAGTTTAGTCAAATAAAAGCAATGGCAACATCTTGAAAGGCAAACTAGAAATATTGGTAATCAAACCTTTATTTCTCTGTACGCACGCACGCACGCACACCCCCCCCCCCCCACACACACATTGTTTTGTGTAAAGACACCACTAGAGCACCTGGATTTATTAATCATCGGCTATTGGATAGTAATTCTGATATAGTCTTAGAGAGAAAACTGTTTACATTTTCTATTACTAGCAAAGGATCTGTTATATGCACCACCCCACAGAGAAGATAGCACATATCATGGCCTTTGATATGCCAGTCGTGGGGCACTGGCTAGAACAAGAAATAGCCCAAACGGGACCACCGACGGGGATCGATCATACATATAATACCGAACGCCATCAGGTGAGTACTTTACCACTGGGCTAAATCCGCCCCTGTATACACAAAGAACATGTTTAAAGCGTAAATGCCCTGATATATGAGTGTCAGTAAAGACATGGTTTATGCCAGAGAGCACGTACCCTAAAATTTAATATAAGTTAATAGTAAGAGAATTACTGTAGGAACACTTTATGCATGTCATTACTAAACTGCTTATAGAGTAGTAAAAGGGTTCTGCTTGAAAACATGTCGTAACACAATAAATAAATAAATAAATAAACAAAAGACTATAAATAAATATAATTATAATTTAAAACATCAATCCTCTTGAGAAGCGAACCGAGTACTTAACTGTGTAGGTCAACACTTTAACCACTACACCAGATTTCTAGGTCTATCGGTTCTGTAATTTAAAAACTATATGTCGAAGTCAGCGCTATCGTATCCACAATTATTACAGTTAAGGTTTGGGTTAGGGATAAGGTTGACGTCTTTAAGAATTTAACTTCTCAAGACTAAATCACTTGGAGACAATTAAACAATCCATAATGTGTAACTGTTAATCAGAATTAGGGATATGGTATACTGAGCGGATCATAAGTGTTAGACATTCAGCGTGCCAAATTTAAAAAACTCATTGCCCATAACATAACTTTCAAATAATACACGATCAAATAAATACCAAGCAAATACAAGTTTTAAAACACAACGGGGCGTTGTCCATCTAAATAGGTCAAGACTATGGCGTCCATTGTCCCTCTAAATATGTCAGGACCATGGGCAGATACGCACCTGCCCAAGTATGCCAAGGCCAGATTATGTTTGACAACACGGTCAAAGTACAGGAAAAGTAGATCACGACCCTCTTACTATTGGTACGACCGAACGGTAGTCTCCTGAATAAGACAGGGAGCTGTTCTATGTCGGCTCTGAGCACCTGGAACCTGCACTCATCAGAATAGAGATCTCGTTGCCATTTCCTACATTGCCAAAGTTGAACTTCACGTGCCCAGTGTAGACGCTTCGAAGTCGATGTTGCCTCTCCAACGTCATACCTCTGAATGGTCGATAGGCTTTGATATCATGCTGTCGTAGTCAGCGACGTACTGTGTGAGAATGGTAGCATGTCTAACCACAGTCGCTGCAGATGACGTCACAGTGAGGAATCTATTACGTAGGTGTAAGATGCGGAGAATTATGGCGGTCCTCATTGACTGAACATTGTGACGCACGTTCTCCAACTTCGTCGTCTGTTTATAATCCAGCGCGTCGCCCTATAACGCCGAATCAGTGTGATGATCGTTGTTTGCGTACAATCCGTAAGTCTTACGACGGGGCATGCATAACTAACTTGCTCATAACTGCACCATATGTTTTGTTGTGTTTTTCTGTTCAACGATGCATGGTTATCATGGCATGCCTTTGCGCGTACGAGTATTATTATTGAATCACGTTTCACGTGCCATGTACGTTTGATGCATGATTTCATTTTGCACGTGTAACATCAGCCAAAGACAGTAATGTGCAATTATTTTTTAATTTGTTATGATATCTAGGCCTTTATGAACGCATACTGCGTTTATTAAAAAACAAAATTTAATGTTTTGGTATAATTTCTTTCAAACGTCAGTTTCAATAAAACAACACTTTTCCCTTAATTAGTAAATAATGTATTGCCCTCTTTGTATAGATTTTGCGCATGTTGATATTCTTAACAAGAAAATGTATTTGATATGTAATTTTCGTCATCAAAAAGTCTCTGTTGGTTGGAAACGTCTTACAATGAAAGCAAACTCAGGACAGTGCCTTTAAACCAAACGCTGGTTTGGAGCCGGTGTCACATATAATTTGCACTCCCCAGTCAACACTATACGCAGAATAAGCAATACCCAGTGCATATTATATAGAGAATAATACATGAGTGGCCGTTGGATACTATTTATCTTACAACGAAGTGTTGGATACGTTTTTAAACAACGAGTTGTAAGATAGATGGTATCTAACGGACACCAATGTATTATTCTATTTCTTACATCAAAAACTAACATTTAAGCAAATTTTAACATCTTTCCCCCTAGATTTGCACTCCCCTGTCCACATTATACGCAGAATAAGCACTACCCAGCGCATATTATATAGACAATAATACATTCGTATCCGTTAGATACCATTTATCTTACAACGAATTGTTTGATACGTTTTTAAACAACGAGTTGTAAGATAAATGGTATCTAACGGACACGAATGTATTATTCCATTTCTTATATATCCTCAAAAACTAGGTTTTAAGCAAATTTTAATATCTTTTTGACACTTGAAGCTGACTTACGCGTGACAGACAAATGATTGTCAGGTTAACTATACATCACAGCGTAATCGATTTCGATCGTGCTGGCTTTTCATTAGATGTATGGCATTGGTGACCTGATCATCACCTAGGAGCATCCAGTCGTATGTCTTGAAATTGTTAACACACGTACATGAGTAAACATGTATGTGTTATTAAAAATAACGAATGATGTACTTACCAACGAGTGTGTAAGAAATATGTAATGTACACTACCCCAGTCTATATTATATGAATAATATGCACTTCCTCTGAATAATACGCACGCCCACATCTCACGTAGGCTATAGTAATATTTTAAGCACTCACATAATCAATCTAATTAAAATTAGCTCCACTATTACATGTGGATCTAACACCAGCCAGTTGGAGCTCATGTCCACCAATCAAAACCTTACTTGCAGAATCCTGCCAGTGATTTAAAAATAATTTGAAAACATTCCGAATTATCCTGAGGGTATACGACATGTTTCGTATGAATTACGAATGCCTTAAAACCTGTTTTATTTTATAAAATAAATAATTTGTAATGGGGCGATCACATTGGCCCGAATGAGCTTCCGTTTGTTTTCCGTATACGAAAGTGGTGTGATTTTTTAAACTGGCCGAATGTCCCTCCGAATGTGTTTTCCCCAATGTATCACCGAATGCTTTTCGTTTGTTTTCCGAATGTTTTCAGTATGGTTTATATATATATATATATATATATATATATATATATATATATATATATATATATATATATATATATATATATATACATACACGTAGTATAGTAATGAATGGAGAGTATAGATTATACGTATAATAATGAAAGGCGTGTGTAGATTATACGTATAATATTGAATGGAGAGTGTACGTATAATAATGAACGGGGAGTGCCTATTATATGCATAGTAATTTATAAATAGAATGTCTAATATATTTAATAATTAATGTAGAGTAGATTATGTATATTATATTGAATGGGGAGTGTATATTATACGTATAATAATGAATGGCGTGTGCAGATTATACGTATAATATTGAACGGGGAGTGCCCATTATATGTATAGTAATTTATAAATAGAATATAGAAAATATATGTCTAATAAGAATGTAGAGTATATTAATTGTATACCGGGTAATAATGAATGGGGAGTGTATATTAACTGTATATTAATGAATGGGGAGTGTATATTATATGTACAAAAATTAATGGGTAGTGCAGGTTGTGTGTATAGTAATAAAGTAATAAATAAGTAGTGTAGTTTATATGTACAGTAATGAATGGGGAGTGTACATTCTAGTTACAATGAATGAATGAATGAATGTTTAACGACAGCCCAGCACGAAAAATACATCGGCTATTGGGTGTCAAACTATGGTAATGCAAAACAGTGTAAAGAACTGTGCAAAAATACAAATACAAATATCACAGAATTTTACGGACACCGAATTTTACTCTAAACTTCAATTTGTGCTGTATTGGCCATTCTCAAAGAGAATGTTACACCCCTGCACCACGGTGAGGTTACAGCACGCGCAGGGGTTCTAGTTACAATAATGAAAGGAAAGCACAGATTATATGTATAATAATTAATTTTGAGGGTAGGTTATATGTATAATTATGAATGTAGAGCTTAGGTTATGTGTATAATAATGAATGGGAGTACAAATTATATGTATAGTAATGAACACGGAGAATAGATTTAATAGATGTGTAATAATTAATGGGATCTAAATGTAATAACATCAACTCACTGATCCTAGGCTTGTTGTAACGGGTTTTTTTTTTAACTACACCACTAGAACACACTGATATATTAATCATCGAATATTGAATGTCAAACATTTAGTAATTTTGACATAGTCTTAGATGTAGAAAACAAGCTACTTTTTTCCATTAGTAGCAAGGGCTGTTTTTGTATGCACCATCCCACAGGCAGGATAGCAAATACCACGGGCTTTGATTTACCAGTCGTGGTTTACTGGCTAGAACGAGAAATAGCTGATTGGGTCCACTGACGAGGATCGATCATAGACCGACCGCGCTTCAGGCAAGCGCTTTACCACTGAGCTATTTTCCGCCCCTTGTGCAGCGAGATAATCATGAATGTATAGGTTATAAATCAATGTAAATTGTATACATGATTAGTATCGTTCTTACCGCTATAGTATAGATCTATGGCATGTATATATTATTGTTTTATATGCTAATATTCACATATTTTACTAGCATGCACAAAAATTAAGTTACCTTTATTTAATCATCATTCTTCTGTTTTGTTAAGTATAATAATTTCCCATTTTCAATGGAAAATCGTTTGCAAGCTTGTCTAAAAATCGCTTTTCTTCCCTTGTCTTTCAGATCGTCCCTGTAACTTCCTTTAGTTAAACAAAATATATGTTTTTAAACAAACAGTGGTTGTCCATATCGGATCCCTGATAGGAACAAAGAATGCAGGAATTAAGATTCTGATATGTAAATATATCTATGGGCATACAAGGTGACACTTAATTGGGATGGGGTGGGTCTGAAGTAATGATTCTTTGGTTATAAAATATGAACCTGTTTAAGACAAAGCTTTGCAATATTATCTCCACATAATTTCTGTCATATTAGTCGGAAATAAGGGAAGCAAGGGGTGGGTGAAGAAATTTTGGGATCCATCTGATCACCATACATGATGAGGTAGTAGTTTTATTTTGCAAATTTGCAAGGGCGGATCCACGAACGTTTTGGCCCCATTGGGTCTGCCCCTGATTCATATAGCTCGTCTAGATTCGCCACTGATATTTATATCAACTTTTACAAAGTGCACTGGTCATACAAACATCAAAAACTCCAAAAATATAATTATGTGACAATCTAATTAAAATTAGCTCCACTATTACATGTGGATCTAATACCAGCCAGTTGGAGCTCATGTCCACCAATCAAAACCTTACTTACAGAATCCTGCCAGTGATTTAAAAATAATTTGAAAACATTCCGAATTATCCTGAGGGTATACGATATGTTTCATGGGATAGGGTATTTAGACCAGTAGAACTAATTTTTTGAGGTATTGCAAAAACAAAGTCCGATTGGATTGGATTGGATGACATATTAACGTGCCTATATCCAATCAAGGTCCAAACACGTCTCTCCCGGGAACAATCTCTGACTTAGACAAAGTCCGGAATTTTGATTTCGTATCTGCTACGTTCAAGAGCCATTCATATATCTCTATCAAAACACCACCTACGATCCCCATTGATTACTATACACATAATCCGAGCGCCCCACTCATGTATCTCTATCAAAACACCACCTACGATCCCCATTGATTACTATATTCATAATCCGAGCGCCCCACTCATGTATCTCTATCAAAACACCACCTACGATCCCCATTGATTACTATACACATAATCCGAGCGCCCCATTCATGTATCTCTATCAAAACACCACCTACGATCCCCATTGATTACTATACACATAATCCGAGCGCCCCATTCATTATTATACACATAACCTACATTACGTATTCATTACCATAGACACCTAAAACTCCTCAAAGAGAGGATTTTCTTTAAGTTTCTATTATTTTTACTTTTTTCTCTCTTTTTTTGTTTGTAGCTAGGCCGTGATAATCTACACCTTCCTATTCATTATTATACATACACCCTACACTCCATGTTCCTTATTATAATACATATAATCTGCACTCCCCATTAATTAATATACATATAATATACACTCTTCTTTTATTATTATGCATATATTCTACAATCCCTATTCATTACTATACATATAAGCTGCACTCCCCACAATCTGTAATAAAAGTTTGTTTGTTTAACAACCACTAGAGGACATTGATTTGTTAATCATTGGCTATTGGATGTCATATATTTGGTAATTTGTTGGACATATAGTCTTAGAGAGGAAACCCGCTACATTTTTCCATTAGTAGCAAGGGATATTTTATATATGCACCATCCCACAAACAGGATAGCACATACCAGATATACCAGTCGTGGTGCACTGGCTGGAACGAGAAATAGCCCAATGGGCCCACCGACAGGGATCGATTCCAGACCAACTGCGCATCAAGTGAGCGCTTTATCACTGGGCTACGCCCCGTCCCACGATCTGTTATAGTACATGATAAAGCTATATATAAAATTTCAGCTCAATATCTTGAGGCATTGCAAAAACAAAGTCTGGAAACACATGTTCGTACCTCGTAAATTCAAGGGCCATACACGTATCTCTGTGAAAAGTAAGTAAATCGTCGTGAAAGTCAAACTTGATCTGTAATGGTACACTATAAAGCTATATACGCAAAAGTTCAGCGCAATATCTTGAAGCACTGGGGGAATAAATAAAAAAAAGTCCGGAAAACAAATTTCCATATCCTCTAAGTTCAAGGGCCATAATTCGGTCAAAATGGGTAAATCGTCATGACAGTCGAATTTGATCTGTAATACCTGTATTCCCAAACCAAATAAACCAAAACAGTTTTTTTTTTAAATTGGAGACCTTTAACATGGCTTAACTGTACTTATAAACTAGCTTCAAGCTGTATTGCCAATAGAATAAAAACAATACTTAATAAAATAATTAGTAACGATCAAACTGGTTTCATTAAAGGTAGATATATTGGTAAAAACATTCGATTAATATATGATATCATGCACTACACTGACGTCCACGATAAACCAGGTCTCCTGCTTTGGTAGATTTTGAAAAAGCTTTCGACTCTGTATCATGGACATTTATTGAAAAATCATTAGATATTGTTAATTTCAAAGCCTCAATTAAAAACTGGATTAAAACTCTATATAATAATTCAATGTCGAGGGTGATTCAAAATGGCTTTCTGTCAGAAACATTTAAATTAGAAAGAGGATGTAGACAAGGCGATCCACTTTCTCCATATATTTTTATTATTTGCGCTGAAATTCTAGCTATATTAATAAAAAATAACGAAATAATAAATGGAATAACAATCATAAATGGAATAACAATCGATGGTGAACAATATTTAATATCCCAATACGCAGACGATACAACTTTTATATTGGACGGAACTCCTGGATCTCTGTTTAATACTTTAACAGCATTAGAATATTATGCCACAGAATCTGGATTAAAAATAAATTATACAAAATCAAAAGCTATTTGGATAGGCAGTAAAAAACCCCAAAAAGATGTTTATCACCATTCAAGATGGAAATTGGAATGGAATTTAACAGAATTTAAGATGCTCGGAATAACGTTTACAGTAAATTTACAATTAATTGTTAAAGCGAATTACCCACAAAAATTAATGAAATTAAACTATTGATAAAACTATGGTTAATAAGGACGTTATCTGTCTTAGGAAGAATAACCGTATTAAAAACACTAATAATACTTAAAATTACATATTTACTAACTGCACTACCAAACCCATCCAAAAAAGAAGTTGACAATTTGAATACATTATTTCATAAATTCATTTGACAAAATAAACCCGATAAAATAAAACGAGTCTTATTAGCTCAAGAATTCAAAGATGGCGGATTACAAATGTTAAATATATATAATTTCATGATGGCTTTAAAAGCTTCATGGCTTAGGAGACTATTTTAACCCAAAATGGATTAAACTGTTTGAATCTACTACTAACTTATCCAACAGAGACCTTGTAATAAATGGAGATTATTATTTGAATATAACAAGAAAGAAATTAAAAAAACATGTTTTGGAAAGATTTTTTTATACAGTTTGGAGTTAATTCAATAAAAATAAATTTTGGAAAAAACAGAATACATTTTAAGCTCAAATATTTGGTACAACAACAATATAACACTAAATACAAAACCATTCTGTTATAAAAATTATTTAGAAAAGGGAATCACATTATAAACAATCTTCTTGATGAAGATGGAAATTTCTTTACATTTGAGAAATTAAAAAATATATATGTAACGTAAACTCACACTTTTTAGAATATTCATCGCTTATAAACAGCATTAAGACATTTATAAATAAAGCAGACAATGTTAGAAATGGCCACTTTACATTGCTAACTAATCTTGTATTTCCGATAAAATTTAATATTCTTAAAAGTCAAACAGGTATTAAAGACATGTATACATTATTAAATCACGAAATTATTACACCACCATCACAAATAAGATGTAGAAACCAAGGTTTTGCTTTTGACTCAAAAGAATGAGGAAACTATTATAAAGTGCCTTTTATAAGTCTCAAAGATACAACTTTGATATGGTTTTAATACAGAATTATACACCAGAAACTAACAACTAATACTTTTTTTACATAAAATGAAACACATAGATACTAATGAATGTACGTTCTGTGGCAGTTCACCAGAAATATTAACACATTTATTTTACTATTGTAATAAAGTGACTGATCTGTGGCATGATGTTGTAAATTGGATTTCAAACAAAAAAGGAATTCGAATAAAATTAAATAAAACAATTATTTTATTTGGACAAAATTAATAGGCGATATAAAATACATATTTATAAACTGGCTGTTAATAAATATTAAATATTATATATACAAAACAAAAAATGGGAAAAAAATGAAATAAATATAATAGCTGCTCAAAACCTTTTGCAAAATAAATACGAAATAGAAAAAAAAAAAAAAAAAATAAAATTGTAAATATGAAGAGTATAATACAATCTGAGCACCATGGAAACAATTACCAAGCGAGTGCTTGACGTGAATTTTGACATTACTTATCACTATAATTACTACTATAGGTTTTCTTTTTAACAATCTTTCTTTCTAAACTTATATATTTATTTTATGTCCCCATTACATCAACCAGCCTATTTAAATATATTTATATTAACTAGCCATTTATAATGTGTTATTAATATTACTATCTACATGTACATATGCATTAATATTAAATATATCATTATCTACATTATTTGTATAAGTATTACTATTACTATAATCAGCATACTACCACAATATGTATGTACTCCTAGTATTTAGCGTGTATAATTTAATTCATCTTCTGTGAGGCGATGAATCAGGGCACCCCAACCCTGGCATCGTCAAAATGAGCTGAGGACAATCAAATATTTTTTTAAATTTGCTCTGTAATGGTATATAATAAAATTGTCTTTGCTATTACTTTTGTGTGACCACTACGCGGAGTCATACAGTGTGCACATCGTGTTTTCGGTTCATACTTGCATGAACCAAAAAATAATTACGGTCAATTCTTAAATGATAATATTATTTACAAAAATCCATCCTAATATCTCGATGCATCGTGGGACAGACGGACGGACAGACAGACAGACAGAACATAGGCACTTGATGATAGAGTAATAAACTATTTCCCAATGACACAAGTACGTGATACTTTATGGAAATAAAACATGCTTTCTAATAGTTATTATAAATATTCATCATATTTAAATTTTAAAATTATTATTATTATCTTCTTTTGTACTCGTTGACCATAACAATACCTCTAGGGGTTTGTATGTAGTACGTGCTTTGGAGGGGTTCTTTTGGGAGTATATTGAGAATAATTAAATTATCCGAAATTAAGTGCCTATGAGACAGAAGGATGGAGATGAAACCTATAGTCCCTCCGGTTGGAGCGATAGGATACTAATAACAAATGTGGGTTGTGTCCACTGAATAGCGCTTAAATTATTATCAATCCAAAGCTTTTTTAAAGAGACAGTTATTGTATTCAGTATTCAACAGAGTAGTGGAGAGTGCATACTATATGTATAATTATAACTAGGGGAGTGCTACTAATTCAAGGGGAGTACATAATGATACGTATATTAGTAACTGGGGAAGTGCAAATTATACGTATAATAATGACCGGGGAGTGCTTATTCTTGGGGAGTGCAAATTAAATCTCTGTGATGCGAACCAAGCACCTACAGCTTTCATCCGTAAAATCGGTAACTTAGCGAAAATTCCCACTTCAACACGGTCATTTCCATAAACTTGAAAAAAAAGAATGAATGAATGAATGAATGAATGAATGAATGAATGAATGTTTAACGACACCCCAACACGAAAAAATACATCGGCTATTGGGTGTCAAACTAAGGTAAATACTTAAATTAATTCATAAGCAACATCAACCACAGACTTGGAAGTCTATGTAAATGAATAACGTGATATCGATCACCAATTTAAACGACTCAATAGAAACTATAAACCTATTTCTTAACGCTATGAATAATAATTGTTTGTAATAGATCGATGTAACAGTTTAATTTTTATTTAGCTTTTACACTTACCGAAAACTTGAAATCATCCATTTTTAACTCGGCAGTTGGTAATTAACTGTCTGGGGAAACCTTTTAGTAAAGACAGTTTGTGTTACTGAATTTGTTTTTACTCTCTCCCGCACACTAAAAGATTCTCAAAGACAGAAGGCGTGTCTATAAACGGCTGTCATTGGTGACACATGTGCCTCTCTACTTAAAATGCAATAAGCAGGTGATATATGTCTAACTTAAGACGTAAAGTTAAACATGCAATTAATAGAAAGTTTCCGCACAGCCAGCAGTGTACATTTATTTGTACTACGTCATCAGTTTGTCATCACACGTACAAGCACACTACGTATAAAACCCCATTGGTACATAGAAGCGAAAACGTATCAGGTATACAAATGTGTTTTTCCGAATATAAAGCTACTTGTTTACACAATTCATAATAAATGATAACTAATTACATATGTTGCGCATCCATATATTGTGATTTAGTTTGTGTAGAACTCAATTTGAGGGTTTTATTACACTTAAAGAAATTGCGAGTCGAAATGGTTCATAGACGACTTTTACCAAGTCGGAAAGCACCTTGTTTTGTTTTTCTGCTTTCTAAAAAATAATAAAAAAAGAAAAAAGTATGTGTCCAACCCAGAGTGGGTATGTCAACAGCCACACCAGAAACATTGAGTGAAGTCTTTGTGTTTTATATACTTGATTGTATTAAAACAAATGAATGTCAAAAACATGGAACAGAACCGGATTACGCGAGTGACATAAGCGTGTACTTCTCAACCATACGTATTCGTTAGCGTTCCCATCTTTGCCGAACCACTCTCATGAAAAACGTTCGACATGCTAAGATTGAATAGCGAGGAAAGTATGCAGCACAGGACTTTAAAACGTTTCACAAGGCAGGTTTATTGCATTGCTTATATTTAAAACCGTGAATAAACGACAATTCAGGAGCGGGATCTTCCGATCTAGCTCCGCCGTTAGAGCGCTCACCAGAGGTGCTTTGATCCTAAGATTCAACCCATTACATTCTCAGACTGGGGATTTCGCCGTCCCTACCAGTGCCCCACGACTGGTATATCAAAGGTCTTTGCATGTACTATCCAGTCTAGGAGAAAATGCACATAAAAGATCTCTTGCTGTTCATGGAAATTGTAGCGGGTTTCCTAGCTCAGACTATGTGTCACAACGACCAGATGTTTCACATCCGATAGTCGATGATTAATAAATCACTGTGCTTTAGTAGTGTCGTTAAACAAAACAAAGTTTTAAAAACTTAACAATCTTTCATGTGAAGATACAATATGCCACCGAGAATCATGGAAATATACTATTAAACATCTACTACATGTACTTTTAAGTCTTTTCTTTCCTGTATGAAATGCACTTCCATACGTTTTCGAGAGTTATTCCTCTCCGCAGTCTCTCCAACATTTCGAACTTTCTTTTTAAAGTTTTCTGTAGATGAATTTGTCCACACTAGCGCTATAGACTGTTTTGAAGAGAGGAAGGAAGGAAATGTTTTATTTAACGACGCACTCCAACACATTTTAATTACAGTTATATGGCGTCGGACATATGGTTAAGGACCACACAGATATTGAGAGGAAACTCGGTCTCCGCTTCATGTGCTACTCATTTCGAATAGCAGCTAGGGAAATTTTATATGCACCACCCCACAGACAGGATAGTACATACCACGGCCTTTGATATACCAGTTGTGAAGCACTGGCTGGAACGAGAAATAGCCCAATGGGCCCACCGACGGGAATCGATCCTAATTCGATCGCGCATCAGGCGAGCGCTGTATTTCACTCAGCGTGTCAGTAGTTCTTGATGACATCAAAGCGACAACAAAATCATCATCAAATCGTTTCACCTGGCAATAGCAGTAATGGACTGAACACGGAAACCATCTTGTTTGTTCATCTTTCGGACCAGTAATCAAAATACAACGGAGTGATTTGCTTATCGTATAAGCAGTAGATCATAATAATGTTGCCATGTCTACAGAACCATGATTCAGGTTATCGCGTTTAATAGCTGACAGAGATAAATATACGACCACCACTAGAGTTAATTGACTTCATAATAATTGGCTGTTTAATGTCAAATGCGTCAATGTTTCGATACATATTATCAGAAGAAATCCACATAGGTTAATTTTTTAATTAAGTATCAAGCTACATAGATTACTCTGGGGTTATTTTAGCTGTCAGCAAGTTTCTTTTATACGCACTTTTCTACATAGATAATAGCACAAAATATAGCCTATGACGTACCAGTCTTGGAGCACTGGTCAATGACAATATACGCTAGGCGGGCAGTTTAGGATCGATCCGTCGGGGGGTGGGGTGGGGGGGGGGGGGGGCGCCGGGAATTAGATTAGTCGGTTGAGTGCTCGCTTGAGGTGCTTGCGTCGCAGGATCGAACCACCTCGGTGGATCTATTCAACTGATTCAACCTTTTCTCGTTCCAACCAGTGCACCACAACTGGTCAAAGACCGTGGTATGTGCTTTCCTGTCTGTGGGAATGTGCATATAAAATATCCCTTGCTGCATTAAAAAAATGTAGTGGGTTTCCTCTGATGTCAGAATTACCAAATGTTTGACATCCAATGGCGTTTTTTTTAATTTTTTTTATTTTTATTATCCCACTGTCCCCTTTCCTTTCTCTCCTTTGAATTCCATCTCATTTCTTCGCGATCTGACAACTCCTCCTATCTTTCAACTTCTTTCGCTGTCCACCTCCACATCTCAGTCCTTGTCTCTCCAACCGCGACAGGTGTTTGTCTCTTGTGGCTATCTGTGCCACACACCTGCCATTCCCCATCAGCTTTTAGCTGTGGGCTTAGTCTGACCACTAATTAATAGATGTGCTCGGTAAACAAAACAAACTTTAAATTTATTTTTTTATTCTGGCCTCACAAATTGTCCCATACCGTTGCTGGGACTCATGGCACCGAATAGCCCGCACCATGGAGACTTGCCACGATATGCGTTCGACTCTTTATAAAGAATACTCGTTTACCGAACCAAGTGCAGGGGACCTACAAGCTACGCGTTCGATCCCGCTTATGTACATAAAACAGCTGGTATGTATTGATGTATGGATATCAATCTATTGTCTGCATGTCGGGTTAGACTATTACTTACATAAACATTAACGATTACATAAGTAGCGTTTGTAACAGACAATACGTGGAGTGGTTATATCCGCCATCAATGTGTTCTGGAACTACAACCAGTGAGGTAATCACCAAGGGGCGCCAAACTGCACGTGGTGGAAATATACGCAGATCATCTAATCATGTTAACGGGCGTAAACCTTTACCAGAGGAAATGGCATGCATAAGCGTACGAGACCGGGGGGTGGGGTGGGGGGTGGGGGTAGGACAACTGCGGGAGCAAAACCTGAAATTCAACCAAAAATTATACAGATATTCGGGCAAAATATATGCTAACTTGAGACTTTTTTTTACCATGTATTACCATCATTCTACCCCCAAAATTAGTTGTAATCAATGTAAAATGCGTAGTGATTTGTTTGCAGCCCTATATAGCTGTTTGGTAGTAATGCTAATATAAATGTAGTTATCCAGATTCGGGTATTTATGTTTAATTAAGCCAGCCTGCCCCCTCTACAATAATGGGTGCCCGTACGTCTATGATGGTATACCAATATTTAAGCACCGTGGTAGTTTTCTGTATTGCACATAATCAAAAATATTGTTAAAATATAAAATACATGAATTAAGCTTACCTTCTCAACTAATAATTATCACTGGTCTAAGAAAACACTAGTAAGTTCAGCCATTACAAAATATATACTTTCTTGACAGAGACAGGTTACGCACGTTAACACTTGTGGAGTCTGCCTGAAAGAAGTATTAGGAGTAATTGGAAGGAAGGATTGAAGGAAATGTTTTATTTAACGACGCACACAACACATTTTATTTACGGTTATCAACTATCAAATAAAGTTAAAGTTTGTTTTGTTTGACGACACCACTAGAGCACATAGATGTATTAATCATCGGTTATGGAGTGTCAGATAATTCAGGCAGGCATAGAGAGGAAACCCGCTACATTTCTCCATTAGTAGCAAGGGATCAGGATAGCACATACCACAGCCTTTGATATACAAGTCGTAGTGCACTGGCTGGAATGAGAAAAAGCCTAATGGGCCCACCGACGGGGATCGATCCTAGACGGACGGCGTATCACGCGAGTGCTTTACCACTAGGGTACGTCCTGCTCCTGCTGAAAGGGAGGGGTGAAGGAAACAGATTATGCAAAGAAACAAAATATACTCTGTAATGAAAGTGAATTAGGTGATGAATGCCATCATCTTTGTATTTGTCAATTAATGTATTTGCCAATACCCGTAATAAATACCTTAAGTCAAAATCTTTGTCAAATGTTCTAAAAGTTCACAAATTGTTTAATAATAAAAGTTTGTCAGTATTAAGAAATCCATCTTATTTTATCACAAATACTTTTAAACCATTTTCGTAAAATATAAAATGTGCTGCTGAAAACCTCCATATCCCTCGAGTGTGTCATTGTATTGCTATTAATAATTATTTCCTTCACCATGTCATGTAATATCACAGGTATGACGTAATAAAGTATTGTTTTATTTTAAATTATTATTCCCCCCCTCCCCCCCCCAAAAAAAAAAAAAATAAAAAAAAAAAATAAAAAAAATACATTGGTCGTGTTAGGATTCGGACTCCTAATTCACCACCTTACAAAATAAGTGATCGAAAGCAATATTAATACATCTAATAAAGACATGTTGAAAACACAATATTCTGTACAACAATTTGAAAACAATATTTGTTACCATAAAACCACACACTCATGTACGATTACGTCATTAGATGTTAAGCTTAATTTTTGTAAATATATTGTGAGATGTATATTGGGAGCAAGTAATACAGTACGATTTATAATATACCATTGGAATTCCAGAAAAACCCAAAAAGAAGAACAAAAAGAAGAGGAGAAAAGACCAACAAAATTTCAACAGAATAAATAAATAAATAACATATAGATAAAATAAAATACAATAAGTAGTATATAAATGTATACTTGCATAAGAATTAGACGAAAGGAAAGAGAGAGAGAGAGAGAGAGAGAGAGAGAGAGAGAGAGAGAGAGAGAGAGAGAGAGAGAGAGAGAGAGAGAGAGAGAGAGAGCGAGAGAGAGAGAGAGAGAGAGAGAGAGAGAGAGAGAGAGAGAGAGAGAGAGAGAGAGAGAGAGAGAGAGAGAGAGAGAGAGAGAGAGAGAGAGAGAGAGAGAGAGCGAGAGAGAGACAGAGAGAGAGAGAGAGAGAGAGAGAGAGAGAGAGAGAGAGAGAGAGAGAGTGTGTGTGTGTGTGTGTTTAATTGAATGAACTGGTCGATATGCATTTATTAGCTTTAATTCTGTGCACAAGACATTTATTTTCGATTTTGATTAGTGCTTCTGGTATATGAACGCGTAAACACCTGACACTTGGCGCATTATTCACAAAATTAACGTATAATGTGTCCGGTTTTTCTTAAACAGAGTGTCAATATTCATATGTAGATAATTTTGTACCTGCTACCCTTAGGAATCAGAAAATTTACCATTCTAAAATAAATGGCTTTCGTATAATAACACTGTTGGAAGCTCAAATGAAAATTGTTTTATTTTTCACCACTTTTCGAATTTGGTATGTGTTGATTTTGTGAGGAATAAACCTAAATGTAACAACAGCGTGACATATTATACAGCCAACAATAACGTTACTAGAATTGTATATTTTATTTCAAATCCATGCTTTCAAGTAACACGTTTCCGTCAGTATTATACAAATATCATTAGGATATTGAGTGCCCCTGAAACAGATGTTCCGCGCACCGCACGTTATACATGTAGTTATATGCAAGAATATACTTTTCAAATGCTACGACATATGTTTCACTATTAGATTCGTTTTCGGCCATTTAAATTAGAAGTTACTGAAATTTTAGTGTTTAGAATATCCATTTTCATACATCAGAATTGTTTTTGATTATCCTGGTGTTTTTAATACCACAAAATATATTTTTCATAATTCTAAAAACGAATTATAAATGAAGCTTTAGTCATTTTCAGACGGTATTTCCCCGACTAAAGTTTATCTTAACACGTGAGGTACGTTCGATACTAATGTTCTGGACATGTTCTGTCCCGTAAAAACGGACTGTATTTGGATATACATGTATAAGTTTGCCGTACACCAAATAGTATCTGAGTGAGTCAAAGTTCCACGTGCACCCAACTTTTCATCCCACAGTTGAAGCTACCAGTCCTACATGTTTGTTGTCATAAAATGATGTTTCATCTAGCCATTAAATTCCCGTAATGTAATTTGAACTAGTGGCAATGTACCAACTACCACTGAACAAACATGTGCGGGGTGGATAGTAGTATAAGTAGTTTATTTACTTAAGCCGCGTGGCTCATAAGCATTCAGTTATATACAATATTATAAGTCATATATAAATAATCATCAGCATAAACATAAACAAGTGGATGTGTATTTGGAGGATGGACAGCTATACATGTTGCGATCTTAAATGTAATGCATATTTTAAATATTTTCCAAGGTTACAAAGTTGTTTTCTATTCTAAACAGACAGTAATTGTATTACTTTAAAAACAGACGGTCTTAACCAATAGTATTCGTTTGCATACAATATGCGAATATGCAAATACAATGGACATATTAAAATAAAATGAAATTTATCTTCAATGTTATCCCGATTACACATACGACATTTTCTCTGTGATCGTTCAGTTCCACAATACCTTCCTTGTTCAGTGAGTAAATGGGTACTACTACAAATAGCATGACAATTTGTGTGCGGAATTAGGGTAGTCATAGACGCTACCCGTTATATCTGAAACGAGCAGCTTAACTCCCATTTTTTTTTCCGATTTACTTTAAGGGTGAGGGGTGGTAGTATTTACATATCGATTGATACGCTGCGTGTAGCAGTTTTAGCCACATATGTTACTACTGTCGTCTGTGGGATTTTATTTGGTAGTATACACGCTATAACGGCATAACAATCTTTTAGCAGGTGCACCGGCCTCGGTGGTTTTATGGTTAAGCCATCGGACATAAGGCTGGTAGGTACTAGGTTCGCAGCCCGGTACCGGTTCTCAGTGGGTAGATTTAAGACCACTATACCCTCTTTTCTCTCACTAACCACAAACCACTAACCCACTGTTCCGGACATACAGGCCAGATAGCTGAGGGGCGTGCCGTCCTCCCCCAGGACAGCGTGCTTGAACCTTAATTGGATATAAGTGCGAAAATAAGTTGAGATGAAATGAATTAGCAGGTGGAAACTAGCGTTAGGGGCTTTAAACTCTAAAACTAACTAACACTAATGCTAACTCTAATGTTCGTATTGAACCAAATTTAATCGGGACCTAATATTTTTGTTGCATTGATATTACATTGCAGCCGGAATAGTTTATCCCCGGAACGTATCATCCGTTTCATAAATACTGCTTAAAAGTCACATCAATGAATACAATATTACAAACGATCTTGTCTCAAACGTTACACGCGTTTTAAAAAAGTTTATATTTGCTTTACACTCTCTTGGCTTGAGTATAATGAGTAATATTGTAAAAAGACAAATATTATTGATTCATTGGATGTCAAACATTCCAGAGAGGAATGAGTAATGAGTAATATTGTAAAAAGACAAATATTATTGATTCATTGGATGTCAAACATTCCAGAGAGGAATGAGTAATGAGTAATATTGTAAAAAGACAAATATTATTGATTCATTGGATGTCAAACATTCCAGAGAGGAATGAGTAATGAGTAATATTGTAAAAAGACAAATATTATTGATTCATTAGATGTCAAACATTTCATAGAGGAAACCCCCTACATTTTTCAATTAAGTAGCAAGGGATATTTTATATACACCGTCCCACAGACAGGATAGCACATACCAGTCGTAGTGCTATCGATCCTAGACCGACCGCGCATCAGGCGAACGCTTTACCACTGGGCTATGTCCTGCCCATTGAAATTATATTGCAGCCAGAATATTTTATCCCCGGAACGCATCATCACTCACATAAATATTGCTTAAAAGTCACATGGATGAATATAATATTACAAACAGACTTTTCTCAAACGTTACACACGTTTTAAAAGAGTTTATTCCATGAAAAGTAATTGCGACGTTTACATTTGCTGTATACTCATGTCGCTTGAGTATAATAAGTAATATTGTAAATATAGAAAAAAGTACAGTAACGTTTTCCTCACACATTTATGAAATTATCATGTAGCAGCTAAAATTTAAAAAGTAAGTAGACAGCTACAACAGAAAAATGTGTGTGTGTGTGTGTGTGTGTGTGTGTGTGTGTGTGTGTGTGTTCTATTTTTGCAATAATAAAGAACATATTTAAAAAACTAATTATTTACACACTTTATATGCAATTGAGAAAAATAATTTTGGAGCTATAAAATGACTATTCTTGATTCGGGATCCATTGATACATTCGGGATACGAAAGTTTAAGAAACAAAATGTATTATAAAATAAATATTTCAAGCACCTCAATGGGTTCAATTGAAAACACGTAGATAATTAACCTTGGTAAAGAATTAAGAATTTATAAATATTAGAAACAAATTATATCTATAATTTTCCCATTTCCTGTTTTTATTGCTGACTGGCCTCGTAAATAGAACATTTTACTTTTCAAATATATACGGACGCGTCCTAGTGCCACAAGTAAAAAAAAAAAAATCAGAATTCGAATTTTTTATCTCCAAATTAGGATATTTTATTTCCTAATTACGACATTTTATCTCTCAATTAGGACGTGTAATATTCTAATTAGGACTTTGTATTTCTTGAGTAAACAAGGTGCGGGATTTAGCCCAGTGGAAAAACGGAAGCTTGCATTAAAGCTCAGTCGGTCTGGGGTCGATTCCCGTTGGTGGGACCATTAGGTGATTTCTCGTTCTAGCCAGCGCACTACGACTGGTATATCAAAGTCCGTGGTATGTGCTATTTTGTCTGTGGAATGGTGCATATGAAAAAAATATAGCGGGTTTCCTCTCTAAGATTATATGTCAGAATTACCAATAGCCGATGATTAATAAATCATGTGCTCTAGTGGTGTCGTTAAACAAACCGAACGTTAACTGACTAGCGAAGTCTCCGCTCTGTTGTAGGTCGATTTCCCACTAGTTTCACAGTTTGACGTCTTGTTCACACTTAGTTCAGACACGCCAGCAAAACGTCATATCAGACTTGGTGACACGAAACAACGCCCCAAATTGTTTAAGTGTACATCTATCACAAATTAAAAACAAAAGAGAAGCAAACAACTACAAATCATAAACACAAACAAAAAACCTAAAACCCACGTCGTCCCCCCAAAAAAACACCAACAAACAAAAACCTCACCCATAAACACCCCCCCACCCCCAAAAATAAATAAATGAAAAAGCGAATAAAAAGAAAAAAAGAAGAAAACCCGAAACCTGCCACACCAAAAAAGAACAAGAACAAAAGAACAAACCTCTCCCTTCACTCCACCCCCACCCCACCCCCCACCAAAAAAATTAAATAAAATAAAACCCCCCCCCCCCAGCAAAACAAACAAATAAATAAACAAATAACAAACCAAACTAACGAAACAAAACAATACTATACACACAAAAAACTACAAAAATATAATCTGTCCAAAACTAAATACACGTTGTTTTATTTTCTCCAATACAAACCTTACCCTAAAGTGAGGCATCCGAGAGGAATATATATACTAGTATATGTCTATTCAGTTAAAGAAGTTACACACATAATAAGAAACCGTGGTGACATATTTATACCGACAAGATCATAGTCAGTAAGCGCTTAATCAATCAATAATGTTATACCAGTGTGTATTCTTTTTTAAAGTGAGAAACTAAATTTGAAAACATATCAGAACAATGCTGTATAGATTACGGTAATTAATTAATTGATATAATAATAATAATAATAATAATAATAATAATTGATGATGATGATGATGATGATGATGATGATAATAATCCATTAAGTATGACTATTCGCTTCATAATTATTTTGTTTAAAAACATTCGACAAGGTCGGTTATAAAGACGTTGAAGTATAAACGTAATAAATAGTTCCCATGTATAAGTAAAAAGTGATAAAAACAGCTAATATTTATATACAAAAAACCCAAACATTTCTTAATTCAGTTGTTTTCCTTATTAAATGCATGCTTGCAGTTGTTATAGATTACTAAGGTCAGAAGTGTGCCACGTCAATATTGTCAAGGGCCATGCCATGAAGACGGCATGAACTAATACGATAATTATGTAAGAATCGTGAAATTTTAGGAAGTGGTAATCCATATTAGTGCAAAATTTCATAGTATTTATTGTTGACAAAATTGGTATACGTGACTTAAATATGGATCTGCAGAGTGTCCTAAACAGCTGTGGCTGTATTCTGTACCTTGAAGACAAGGATGATCCACATGTGTTTCACCGAGTTGAACTCCTAAATGCCACGATTCAGAAGAGACCGCGGATCTCCAACTACTAGTGACAAATTAACAAACGAATCAAATATAGTGTTTAGTAGGATAAACTAATCAAGAAAATAATTCCAAACTCCATGAGCAGACAATATTCTTCGCCATGGCCTAGTTTGGTTGGGAATTTCCATTTCCTGAAACAGCTATTTGTTTGTCGATAAATAAGGACAAAAATCATGACATTTTAGGAATTGGTATTCATAACATTGGTAGACATTGGTATGGAGCTGCCAGGTGTCCACAGCTGTTACTAATTCATAAAGGAGTGGTGGTCCTCCTAAGGCTGAGCATCTGATATATAGTGGATCATGGAAGCAATTACAACTTTGCTTAACGTCCTTTCGACTCTGCCTTGTGCTGAAATACGATTTTGATAATGGAATACGGGTTTGTCATTCAGATTCCTATGGCGATATTATAGAAAAGCGTCTTCAGACAGTACAATCGCCTTCATCAAGTCTACAATGAGGCGTCCAGTGCGTTTCTGTGGTAGGGTTTTCCATTATCAGTGCAATGCTTGGTCCAGTTCCTCTAGATTGGCTACTGGCGGCTCGTGATGTTCGAGATGTGTTCCAGCGGGCCGTGAATAGCGTTCTGCTGGAGAAACCTTGTCACCTGCCGACAACGGCGTGGTCAAGCAGTATCGTCCATCCATATAGACGTGTATGGTGGCCAGAGGGTGGTTGTTAAAAATGTGGTACAAGGATCGGATTCACGATTTGACGCCTTGACCTCTCACCCGCCGGATTGCTATGTCCAGCGTGCAGTCGTGGAACAGGCAACTCCACATCATGATCGATCCTGCACCAAACGAGACTGAGACGAATATTCCTGGGCGTGGATGCCGTCTTTCTCTGCAGCTAGACTCGAATACGAGAAATAGCTCAATGGGCCCATAGATAGATCCCAAACCGACCGCACATCAAGCGAGCGTTTTACCAGTGGGCTACGTCCCGCCCGTCCCCCTCCCTCCACCTCGCCAAAGAGTGCCTGCGACGACAGCATTAGTCACTTAATCACCCTCTTCCACTTACCGGCCTCAGTGGCGTCGTGGCAGGCCATCGGTCTACAGGCTGGTAGGTACTGGGTTCGGATCACAGTCGAGGCATGGGATTTTTAATCCAGATACCGACTCCAAACCCTGAGTGAGTGCTCCGCAAGGCTCAATGGGTAGGTGTAAACCACTTGCACCGACCAGTGATCCATAAACTGGTTCAACAAAGGTCATGGTTTGTGCTATCCTGCCTGTGGGAAGCGCAAATAAAAGATCCCTTGCTGCTAATCGGAAGAGTAGCCCATGTAGTGGCGACAGCGGGTTCCCCTCAAAAATCTGTGTGGTCCTTAACCATATGTCTGACGCCATATAACCGTAAATAAAATGTGTTGAGTGTGTCGTTAAATAAAACATTTCTTTCTTTCTTTCCCTCTTCCACTTGAAAACTATTGATTTGAGTCGACTTCTCACTGTCCATTGTCTGTGGGGCATCTAGTTCTCGTTTAGAATGGTGCTTGTGACCAAGGGTCGTCGATTAATGCGTGCTGACGTCACACTAGAACAGTCGATCCCATCATGCAATGATACAGAATATAACTAAAAATAGTTTATACAACTTAGGTATGAGTGATGTTTGGACATCGCAGTACATTTTATCACTTAATTGGCTCTCATAAAAAAAATGTAGACAAGAGGATCAATATTTACAAACCTGGGGTAACAAACAAACCATATCGCTATCCTCATTTTAATTTTGAAAAATATGTTAATGTTATCCCTCAAAAGTTATGGACTACTATTATATTGTAAAGTTTAGAACGTCAAACTACTACTTACCAGTAGAAACTGGGCGCTGGAATAATATACTTTGGGAAAATATATTATGTATAATTATGTGACATCAATGAAATGAGTCAGCTCATGAATAATAAAAGAATAAGTACACTAAAGAAATGAGCAAACTTGATAAATATTACTACTAATGTTTTTAAACGACCATGACCTCTATAATGGTAAATATACGTTCAAATGTTCTTAGAGCAATTAATGACACTATTCAATAAATTAAATTAATCGAATATTTAGCCAATATCTACATATTATATCAAATATATTGTCATACTTGATTAGTATTCAAGCTGTCATTAGCGAAAAGGCCACATGCGATATAGTTACCCAGCTTAAGCCATGTATATATGTAATACTTTTTATAAAAAAAAGTTTATCCTTCTGTAAACCATCATGTCATATATGCTTAGATCATCATGTCTGTACATCCTCATATGCCGTTTGCTGAACGGCCAGAGTGACATAAACTGTTATGTTCCAATGTTTCTGCAATGCTTTAGATCTCACTAATTTGGGCACAACGGGGACTTTTGTCTTTTCTGAGTGCAGGGAGGTGGGCTTAGTTCAGTAGATTTGTCAATATTCAGAAATACATTTTCAAATAAAATCTCATAGGCGACCATGTTAACGATTGTGTTTAAAAACACTATATGCAATATATCGACCAAACTATGACCCATAAATATCAGTACTACAAGCCCTACCTCAAAGTATTAACTGAAGAAAATGGTATCTTTCATTGCTCACTTTCGATATAACCAGATGTTTTTACAACACCCCTAATTTTGCATGTTTTTTAACAGATACCCCACACATATTTCAAGAACAAGGCTACTTGACACAGTGGTACTAGTTGAAATAAAGCTGCATACATTATTTGCCCAGATGAAACTAATTGTTTTTACAACAAACACTCTCACATTTATCACCCAATGGCAGAACTTGTGGTATTAACTTCTCTATTAAAAGTTTGGTTCACGTTGAACTTTGACCTAGCCGGATGTTATTTGGTTTAGTACTACATTCAAGTTATTTTAGTCTAATTAAACTTAACATTTCAGTGGTTTTGAGGTGAACCATTTTGAGGTCAGCATGTTTGTACGCAATTTGGGCGTGATTATTTTGGGCATATATGTATTTTGAGCACAACGTTTATCGCCTCGCATTTGATACTTACAATTTAAAGCCCCTTTTTCTGTGTGTAATCTGTTATAACTGAATGGTGGTAACCAAGCTGACACCGGCCTTGGTGGTGTCGTGGTTAGGCCATCGGACATAAGGCTGGTAGGTATAGGGTTCGCAGCTCGGTACCGGCCCCACCCAGAGCGAGCGAGTCGTTAAATTAACAACTCAATGGGTAGGTGTAAAACCACTACACCCCCTTTTCTTTCATTAACAACTAACAACTAACCAACTGTCCTGGTCAGACAGCCTAGATAGCTGAGGTGTGTGCCTAGGACAACGTGCTTGAACCTTAACTGGGTATAAGCACAAAAATGAGTTAAAATAAAATGATATCAAGCTGGCGACCAACATGGATTTCTGCATTAATCTCGGTTATTGTGAGTTACCTTTCAGCACCAGATAGTCGTAAACGACTTTTTAAAAATACTTTTGGTGTTAATATTCAAAATTTCAAAACTGACCGTATTTGTTAGGTCATCCCTGTCCCGAGTCAGAACCCCGATCCCATCGGAGGCCGGACTCGGGCTAGGCTTATTTGAAACTCTAGTGGTGTATGGACACGTTAAACCAGTTACTAAGCTAAGATGGTATGGTATAGGGATTAACGTGCACATTCAGAGCAAGCTGTTTTAGCGCACGCCTGTCATGGGCACAGGTTCCTCCGTCCAGGACAGGAAAGGTTTGGGTGGGTGGGAGAAGGGACCGTCTACACTGGCAGGTGCAAGAGAGCACCGGAGTCGTAGCTATGGAATTTGGAATGACCAGTAGGATCAATGCCAAAGGAAAAAAGGTGCGCAGTTTGAATGAAGGAAATTTGGTGCATTTTTTTGATCGAACCACCGAATGGAAAAACGGGAGCTATATATGTTTTGGAACTTAGTTTGCCGAGAGTAGCTCGTTAACGGTCGCAGGACTGTGACTTACTATTTTACAGGTTGCTCTTGTGCCTCTCCCCAATATAAAATGCTGGGTATACTGGTATGCTTTTTTTTTAATGTGGTGCAGTAAAAAAGGATCATGACCCCCTCAGACCTCGCCACTCCTGATTTTCTTGCGACAGTCATCATCCACCAGGGCATCCGTATTATTTGCATTCTAATTAGTGTACATCGTACTGCTGTTTAACAGTAATATAGTGACACACCCTCTATTTGTTGCCGTACGTTCGACGTATATCCATGACGTTGTCACTGGTGTGAAGCTCAGCGGTCTAACCAACATGTGGTTAGATGTGGTGGTGAAAGACACTAATCACAGCACGGTACTTGCGATTGATCGCATTTATCAACCAGAGATCTCGTGCCGGAACTGGCTTACTGATGTCATAGATTGTATACATATGTGATTCTCAAACACTTGTTTTAGTATATAAAAGTAAACACCCATTAACGTATTCGTCATTTTCGTTACACATATTTCTCGGACATCTGCGTTCTGAAAGTATATCATAACGCACAATGGTTATTGGAATTATCAAAGAGTTTAAGTCGCCAGTACATCGTAAACCAATTAAGGTATGTACCCAAAATAATGTAATACATAGCTTACTTTAAAAATAGAACATGGCAGAATATCTAATGTAAAAAAAGGTTATACCATTGATAAACTACTCGACACCTACGATGGTGGCTTTGTCACTGTTTTCGTTCACTAGCATGTTTTATGTATATATATTTGCGTCTGCATATATATATATATATATATATTATATATATATATATACACACACACACACACACACACACACAGGCACATATATATATATACATATATATATATATATATATATATATATATATATATAATATATATATGTGTGTGTGTGTGTGTGTGTGTACGTGTGTACGTGTATTTGTACATGTATGTATGTATGTATGAATGTTTGTAACTAAATTTATTTTGGGCAGGATTTCAATGTTATGTCGTGTTTTCATTCATATTGTAACCTACGTTTTGCAGTAATCGTATGTTAGATGCCAAATAAATATACTTTCAAAATGAGATGAGGTGTCGTTAGATCACCGATAGTAAAGGCTCATATAGATTGGATGCGGCGCGTGTGTGCGGTCCGGCTAAAAACAAAAGAAAAATAGATGCGTGCGATGTGTGCATCTGAAAAATGTATGTGGCCAACCGCAATGAAATAATCGTATATGGTTTATATGCGCAAGCCGCACACGCACGCGCCGTATCCAATCTATATGAGTCTTTATATAGCACTATCGCTTGTTCCCCTAACTTAGGTTACGTCGAACCATTTAAGATATGATGATGTCATATAAATTTAAACCGGCCTCGGTGGCGTCGTGTTTAGGCCATCGGTCTACAGGCTGGTAGGTAATGGGTTCGGATCCCAGTCGAGACATGTGATTTTTAATCCAGATACCGACTTCAAACCCTGAGTGAGTGCTCCGCAAAGCTCAATGGGTAGGTGTAAACCACTTGCACCGACCAGTGATCCATAACTGGTTCAACAAAGGCCATGGTTTGTGCTATCCTGCCTGTGGAAAGCGCAAATAAAAGATCCCTTGCTGCTAATTGGAAAGAGTAGCCCATGTAGTGGCGACAGCGGGTTTCCTCTAAAAATCTGTGTGGTCCTTAACCATATGTCTGACGCCATATAACCGTAAATAAAATGTGTTGAGTGCGTCGTTAAATAAAACATTTCTTTCTTCTTCTTTTTTATTTTATTTTATAAATTTAAATGCTAAGGGGAGCTAAACGTTACTCTCCTTAAACTAGTCTCAGGGGAGTGATGGGGGGCGGGAGTGATAAGGAGATCGAGTGACAGCTGCTCTTAGACGGCGTGTTCTGGGGCCGGGGGGTGGGGGTGGTGGGGTGGGGGGGGGGGGGGGTGGCGAGTATAGGCATATATCCTCCTCTAATGTCCATATCTTATACAAAGGCAAAATTAATCACGTGATAAAAAATTAGTGATGGGGGAGGGAGCCTAGACCCATGCCAGGTTAGAATCCCCCTTCGTCTCCAAATACTGTGATTCATATTTGTATTATGAATATCCCCACCCCGACCCCACCCGTAATTAATACTAGTTTTGAAAATTAATTATGTACTAATATTCAAGTATTTTCTAATGGCCTCTGCACAAGTGATATTGTTACAAATATCAGTGAACTACCAGTAACGGATAAAACAGTAACAGTTAAAGGTTATTTTGTTTAACGACACCTCTTGAGCACGTGGATTTATTAATCATCGGTTATTGGATGTCAACCATTTAGTAATTTTGAAATACAGTCTTAGAGAGGAACCCGCTAAACTTTTCCATATATGCACCACAGAAATAATAGTACATACCACGTCCTTTGACATACCAGTCGTGGAGCTAGAACGATAAATAGCAAAATGGGCCCACCGACGGGGATCGATCGCAGACAGACCGCGCTTTACCACTGGGCAATGGGGCAACTAGTTTTACGTGCTCGTGTACCACTGGGGTTTCGAACACGCCTCTCACGAGTAAAGTCTCTGATATGATCAGGGGCCTGACTCAGGACAGGGGGTACTTATTTTACCACTGGGCTGCGTCCCCGGCCAATGTTTTGACAGTTATTTTACCACTGGGCTGCGTCCCCGGCCAATGTTTTGACAGTT